>NC_056740.1:266049495-266084495 GCF_019279795.1 Protopterus annectens
AGCAAACATAAAAAAATGATTATTGAGAATAACTACTGGCAACAGTACCAAAAAGCACTTATATTCACTAAAGCCTTGACACTTCTGCTACACATCCTTCAAGATGTCATTTATATATGTAGTATATTCCACATAGCACTGTGACCTCCAGGTATGTCACTGACAGAGCAGTGGATGTCACTGACATGCATAATAGTTGGCACTGCAGTTATCTGCACATGGCCCTATCAAAGACAGCACTGTCCCTTGGGCACTGCAAGATGACTGCCAGGAGAACATCCTGGCCAGATCCAGACAGTACTAACCACCCATACACATAGCTCATTGATCCCTGCATTTTGTGGACAGGCAACATGTTTTCATGTGTATTGGTACAGTCCTGCCAATGTGTGCTATGCTGCTATTTCCTTGCAAACATACATTTTACTGCATTTGTGTGGGTATATGGGGGGCACACTTGTCAGCTGTACACATTTGCACAGACTCTGCTGATATTTGTTTTACATTTTGGTTCCATTTACTATACTATTGTGCCCTGGCTTGGGGACTAGAAGCATATCAGTAAAGAGCACAGGTCAGATTGTAATGACATACATTTCAGTTTCAGACTTCTCCCCCTTCATAGCCTTACTGCAACTGTGGGTCCTGCTGTGCTATCACTGTGTGAGTCTGTATGGGGGGTAATTCAACATTGCCACCACTTGTGTGCCTTTACCAGACATTTCTCTGTAGTTTTCTACAGCAGACTTGCTGTGTGGGTGTGATGGGTGGGTATGGGACCCCCACACTAACATCCATGCCTGTGACCTATGACCCCCCCAGTTAGTTGTCCCCACATATATACTGCAATGGGACTTGCTACCTTACTTACTACTGCATATTGTGGGGAGGTCAGTTTTGACCCATTATAGAGTACAATGCCCTGTTTGGCATATATCTCATAAGACACCTACAACAATTGGAAGGGCCACAGACATACCTCACTTAGAGGGTTACCAGCCTCAAACAGATGCCATATGCAGACCGTCTCAAAAATCTCCAACTCTACTCTATCGCATATCGCCGACTCAGAGGCAATCTCTGCCTAATATACAAAGCTATGTCAAACCCAGAGCTGCTGGACATGGTACACTTAAAGAAATCCCAATCTCTTTGAGCCACATGCTCCAGGGACCTAAAGCTTGTCACCACAATAAAGAGAACATGCTGGCGGGACAGTTTCCTGTCCCAGAGACTCCCATACTCTGGAACAAACTACCCATTCATGTCAAGCAAAGCTCCTCATTGGCCCTCTTTAAGAAAAACTTTGACAACTGGATGGGAAATTAAAAATTCACCCCTGAGATCACTTCTGCGGCACTGCTTGACAGGGGCACAGGAAAATAATTTTCTTGGGTGGTGAAAGCCAGGAAACCTTTTTGGCTAGACTTATACAGGCCCCAGGGCCGATAGTTTAGTACCTACCTATGAACATTTCCTTGTGTCCCACATAGCTGTCATTTGTGTGCTGCTATCCCAGTAGACCACCCCATTCCCATGCATGCATCCAGCATTACCACAGATATACTAGCAAAATATACTAATCCATTCATTTATTGTTAAAAAGACTGACTTACCTTGTGCTTGCAGCAGTTGTGAGGACGGAGCTTGAGGGCCACCTATGTTGGATGCACACAGTACACTCCCTATACATGGTAAGTTACAGGTAATGTGATCTGTGTGTCATCCATTTTACTGTATGTGAGAGTCAGAAAGAGGTGTCAGTTCATGAGGTCCCTACAGTGTCAGTGTGTGTGCTATGCATTGCCTTTTTGCCAAGGCCTGAGCCTACTGGGCATGTTTCTGTCTGCCTACAAGAGCAGGCTCAGTGGCCTCCTCCTCCGAGTCCCTCTGAGACTGTGGGGACTTTGGCAATGGTGGTGGGCTGTGTGCCCCTTCCCCATGCTGTTCCTGCTGCAGCTGTTTCTGCAGGATCATATTGTGTAGCATGGCACATACTCTGAACATGTGTGCACATGTGGCTGGAGAGTATGGCAAGGCACCACCAAGATATGTCAAGGCAGCGGAACCGTGACTTGAACATCCCAAACACATGCTCTATAATGATTCTGGTTTGTACGTGTGCCTCATTATAGCCTTCTTTTATGGGTGTGTGTGCATTTCTGATGGGTGTCATCATCCTTGGCTCCAGTGCATAAACAGCATCCCTCACCAGATGGCCATATGAGATGCCCCCCCTGGCAAATACCTGGTACAGATGTGACAAATGCCAGATGTGGGAATCGTGGTAGTTTCCAGGGCTGCCAGCACACGCATTGATGATAAAGCCCTGGGCATTGCACGTGACCTGGCAGTTGATGGGGGGGAAGCCCTTGTCATTTGTGCTTTGATGGGCATGTGTGAGCAGTCTATGGCACCGAGTACCTCCAGGTATTCTGGGATGGAAGAGATGCATATTGCTGGTCCTCTCCTCATGGGTGTTCGGGAAGTAAATGTGCTCACCGGCATGTGGTAGCATGCCATCCAGGAACTGGTGGAGCACCCTGGATACGGATGCCTGTGAGACCCCCATGATGTCCCCAGTAGGTATTTGGCAAGTACCTGTAGATAGACTTCTTAAGGCTACACATACCTTGACATCCACTGGGATGGGTTCCCCTCTGTTGGCTTAGGTCTGAGTTGAGGCCGGCTCAGATCAGTGATTTGCTGAAGTATGTCTATGTCCACCCTGTAGTGCTCTATCTCCAGATCATGTAGCCCCTGGTAAGTTACCCTGGGTGTGAACACTCTTCTCCTCCTCCTCGGTCTGTGGCGATTGTCATCATTATCCTGCTCTCTGCCCTCAGCCTCTATCACATACTGATGGATCAAAGCAATGGCAGCCCCTAACATTTTTCCAGTTAAAATTCTCCTGCATTTGTACAACAACGGTGCAGAGTTTATGGGAAAAACAAGACTGTAAGGTGTTTTCATAGTTTATACTGTTGTGCTGCAGATGCTGCCTGTACAACTGGCTTTGATGCATTCCACCTGCTAGATGTGAAATTTGTTCTTGATTGCTTTTATTCTGCTATTTTCCTTTAATTTCTTTTTCCCTTTCCCATTTCCTTCCCTTTTAAGCCCCGAGGTGCACTGTACAAACTTGGTGCCCAAATGTAAACAATCTTGCTATTTTCATTTTATTTTTTGTTTTGTTTTGTTTTAGACTGGGTGTGAGCCACGCAAACCCATTTACCTAATGTAAACACGAAGAAATGGCCCTCCCTGGATGCGAACATGCTCTTCATTTCATGGAATAAATCAGTGCAGCCTCAGACACACCCGCTTACTTAGTTGTGCTTAGCTAAGCTTATCTGTGAACCATAAGCCTCAAGTGCGCTTACAACATGCCTGACACACCCCCTTTTCATGTCTGTTGCTCCTCCTAGTTACATGACTGTGCTATAAAACCTACATGGTTAGGTGCAGTTTGGCACTTAGAAGTTTTTGTGATTCAGTAAATTTCCCCTCAATTGCATACTGCACTGCCTTAGTCCATAGTTACTGCACTAACACAGATCCTTTCCCCTTGATAACCACTGATCCCTGTTATTGTTTTGATTATGCATGCCATTAACTATAATGGAAAAATGCAGATTTTCCTTAAAATTGAGTTTTCACATTTTTTTTTAGGTTCGGCAACATCCCATTTGCGCACCGCTGCTCTATGCTAAACGACCAAGATTGGCCAAAAAAATAACTTTGATTTTTAAAAAAATTAAGCACTTTTCCATTCCAATGGCCAATATATTTGGCCATTGGCATGCCTAAAGACTTTAATACATGCTTTTCTTGGAGTTGTCATGCCTCCATTTTGTTATTTGCAGAAATGTATTTGTTTAGTACTCGAATACATTTCTGCAACTAACACTGTTCTTGCATGGATACCTGCCTGCTTGCTGAATTACTAATTCACCTCACTTGCATGCTTTTCACCAACAAATGAGGTAATTAGCATTCTGCACTGGTTTCTGTGCAAAAACAGTGTATTCAGGCTCGTGCATGTCAAAACACTACTTTACTGGATCACTTGGCGGCCATATTCCGTGCAGGAGCGGCTACACTGTTCCTGCATGGAAAAATAAGGTTATTGAATCCTGGGGTAAGTCTATTCCAGAGAAGTGACAGTCTCTGAGAGACATATCTCTCTCTCCAACATGTTCTGTTAATGTCACAGGCTATGATGAGATCCCTAGACTGAGTGACTCTTGTGCCATTTGACTTGCAGATGTGCAACACTTCCATTAGGGCAGGATCAGAGATTACCCTACAGGCAAGGCATAAGTTGCTGCTCAGCAGTCTGTAAAATACAGAGTAAAGTGACAGGGCTTTCAGTCTGTCAGTGTAGATTATGGTCTGGAGAACTTGTATTTTCTTATTGTGAAACCTCTTAAGTCTGTCCAGCTGCTGCAGGTGTCTGGTGAGGTACATGCAAAAGGGTGCACTATACTCTATTAGTGGTCTGATGAGGGTCAACTATAGTGGAGTTATTACATCCCTTGACTTGGATGTTATGCTCTTGCTTATGAGGTGCATTACGCAGAAGGCTTTCCTTACCACTGTGGAAATGTGTTGGTCGAAGTTCAGATTGCTATCAACTTGTATTTCAAGTCTCACAGTACTGAGTTGGAAATCAGGGGGGTTGCTGTCAATACTGCAATTTGTAGGGAACTTTGTTTCACCAAAGGGAATAATAATGATTTTTTTTGCATTTAGTTTTAGACCATGGCTTTGCACCAATCATTTGTTTGTGTTAGCCCTTCTTGTAATATGTTGACATCACTGGGGAACTTAATGACTGTTCCCAGTTTGCAGTCATCAGTGAACATAGCTGTAGGCACCTACTTTGGCATGGATGTCTGAGAAATAGATGCCAAACAGTAAGGGGTCCAGCACAGACCCCTGTGGAATTCCACTGATGATGGGTCTACTGGTGGAGGTGAAGTCAGCAATTTTGGCAGTGTGTGTTCTGTCAGTGAGCCAATTGGCTACCCATCTAGTAACATAAGGGTTAATCCCCAGGTGGGAGAGTTTCTCAACAATGTCAGAGTGAGGGATTGTGTGGAAAGCCTTGGAAAGGTTGGGATAGGCTGTGTACAGTGTTTTGCCTTCGTCCAAGGTTGTGGTGACATTCTCAAAAAAGTCTACCAGGTTTAATAAGCATAATAATCCAGAGATGGCTTGCATCTGTCAATCCTGGGCTTCCAGATACTGGCCAAGACACTTACCACCCCTACAGTGCCTTTTTTAGGTGGTGTTCCAAAGACCAAATTACCACCATAACAGCTACAAACAAATGCAATATTAGGGTTATGCTGCTCAATGATAGAAGTCTAAATCTCAAAATGCACTCACTCTAAGCGCTCCTTAAAATAAAGAACATTGACATTTGTGCTGTAACACAGACCTGGTTCAAGGCAGCAGAAAGCACCCCTGCACTATTAGGCTATAACTCATTCCACTCCTTTCGGCCGCAGAACTTGGACCGAAGCTCCAAAGGTGGTGGTGTTTCCATATTCATAAAGGATGTGCACATCGCTAGATTGGTAGCCCAATGTAACATATCTGAGGTACTTCAGATGCAGCTAACATTGGGTAAGACAGCGATTCAGGTCGTAGCCTGCTATAGGTTTCCAACCATGTCCCAAGACTCACACTCCACGTTCCTATGAACCCTGGAGAATATTAGGGTCCAACCTAACACTCTCATACTGGGCAACTTCACCATGAACTGGAAAAACTATTCATGTATCAATACACCTGCCCAACATTTCCTGGAATTCATTAATTCTAATGCCCTGGACCAGCTCATTCTATCCCCAAATAGAGGTAGCAACATCCTTGACCTGGTCATTACTAACATGGGCGAACGTTGCTCTACACAAATAGTCAACTCCTTCCTGGTTAGATCCGACCACAAACTAATCACCTTGGAAATCAACATCCCTACTATCCCCCCCCCCACCCCACCCCCCGCAAAGGTAACCATTAAAAGCTAACTTTGGCCTCCTAAAAACAGAGGTGGCTAACTTCACGGCACCCATGCAAATGGAAAATAGTTGCATGACTGCCAAATCATACACCAATGCACTGTACAAACATGTACACAAATGCATGGATCTTGCCATACCGAATAGAACCAAGATGCTCTCCTCCAAAAAAAAAGGAAGCCAATCTGGTGGTCCCCTGCCATAAATAAACTTTACAATAGAAGGAGCAAACTGATGCGGAATAAGGTAAAGTCCCAAGACTGGGAAAATTCCCTTATCAGCCTCAACAAAAACTTGAGATCCATCATTAAATCCTCTAAAGCTAGCTATGAAAACAGAATTGCAGCAGATAGTAAAGACAACCACAAGGCCTTCTACAGTTATGTAAAGAATCTCCACAGCGTTACCCAGATTTGCTCTGAGCTACTGCACATTGGCACCTCCTATACCGAGCTAACAGATATTGCCAATATACTGGCCAACAGATTCAGTGCCAACTTTACCCCTCTCCCCACCAAAGGACCAATAATAATACCAGTAGATTGCCAGGCACCCAGTATTACTGCTGCATTGGTTAAAACAGCACTGTCCAAGGCCAAGAATACAGCTTCTATGGGACCTGACAATATCCCTGGCTGTGTTCTACATGAACTACAGAGTGAACTGGCACCTCACCTGTGTGCCCTGTTTAATCACAGCCTCACCTCAGGCTTTGTCCCTACCAAATGGCACACTGCTACAGTCATCCCTCTCCATAAAGGAGGAGCAACTACAGACCCTGGGAACTATCGCCCCATTAGCCTGATGAGTCTGATATGCAAAGCTATGGAATGCATCATCATGGACCTAATAAACAAGGATATAGGAAATCTCCAAACTCTGGGTCCTACACAGTTTGGTTTTGTGAAGGGTAAGTCATGCCTACTCAACTTGGTCGACTTCTTTGAGTCAGTCATCAGAGCTGTGGATGAAGGCAAGGTTGTTCATGCAGCCTACCTTGATCTGGCCAAGGGTTTTGATATCATTCCCCACTCAGGAGAAACACTCACTAAGCTAGGCATCAACCCCTATATCACTAGGTGGGTTGCAAACTGGCTCACAGATAGAACCCACAGTGTGAAAGTAGCTGACTCCAAGTCAGACTGCAGACCAGTCATGACTGGAGTCCGACAGCGTTTGGTCCTGGGTCCTCTCCATTTGGTATCTACTTCTCTGAAGTCCAGACCAACACGAAGAGACACTGGCTGACAAAGTTCACAGACAATTGCAAATTGGGAACTATTATTAACTCCCCATGTGATGTTGACATCCTACAGAAAGTCCTCACTGAGACCAATGACTGGTGTCAGAACCATGGCCTTAAGCTCAATGTCAAAAAATGTGTCATCATCCCCTTTGGGAAAAACCTGGTTCCCTTGAATTACCACATCGATGGTTGTCCACTGAACACAGAAGGCGTTATAAGAGATCTGGGAACACAGGTTAACAGCAGCCTCTCTTTTGACCACCACATTGCCACTGTGGTCAGAAAGTCCTTCTATGTGGCACATCACATTACTAAGGGTTTTGAATCCAGGAAGAAAGAGGTCATTGTCTCCCTCTACTCTTCTCTCATTAGGCCAGTCATTGAGTACAATGCCCCATTTGGCATATACCTCACTAGACACCTGCAGCAACTGGAGAGACCACAACAGTATCTCACAAAGAGGATCCTAGGGCTTAAGCACTTGTCCTATATGAACAGACTCAAAAAACTATTCTCTGTCTCATATCGCCTACTTAGAGGCGATCTCTGCTTGACTTATAAAGCCATGTCTGACCCAGCTCTTTTAGAAATGCTACATATACAGAAATCCCAATCCCTCCGCACCACACGCTCCAGAGAACTCAACCTCCTTACTACAATCAACAGAACATTCTGGAGGGACAGGTTCATAATCTAAAGACTGCCCTTGCTCTGGAATAGACTTCCCATATATGTCAGGCAGAGCACCTCACTGGCCCTCTTCAACAGAAATCTTGATGAGTGGATGGGAAATAGAAAATTCACCCCAGGGATCACTCCAGTGTCTCTACTCGACAGAGGCACTGGGAACAAAGGTTGGGTGGTACGATGCCAGGGTAATCCTATGGGCTAGGCTTGTAAAGGCCCCAGGCCCATTAGCCTAGTACACACACTTATGAACCTATGAACCTATGATCCACCCTTAACAAGGCCAAACTGGGTTGGGTTCAGCATTTGTAGGTCACCAATGTCCTTGTTAATAAGGTCCATGATAATTCTTTCCATGGACTTGGAGATGAGGCTGGTTAGACTTATGGGTCTGTAGTTTCCAGAGTCACTTGATGACCCCCCTTCATGCAAGGGAATTACTGTTGCTGTTCTCCATTCTGTAGGAACACAGCCAGTTCTCAAGTTATGATTAAAGAGAACACCAAGTGGGTCCACTAGGTCTAGTTTCAGATTGTTTAGTTAACAACCTGTACATTACCTGGTCCCATTGAGGCCATGGTTTTGGCCTTGGTGAGTACAGATATTCCCTGTTCTCTCGAGTTACTAGGCAGAGGGCTGGTGTCAGGTATGCTTTGGAATATAATGGGGGGGCTAAGAGGGTAAAGTTTACTTGGAATCTGTCAGCTAGCAGGCTGGCAATATCTTTTGGTGTAGTATGATCCCATCTACAACCAGTTTGGCATATACCTGGGCATTCGCTTTTAGACTTCAGACATCATTAAAGAATGCACTATGGTTAGCCTTGGTTAAGGATGCAATTTTAGTTACGTAATTTGCTTTAGAAAACTTTACAAGATTTCTGAATTTTTTTGTTTAGGCTTAGGGGGAACTCTTCCTCTACACAGTGATATCCCCCTTACTTTTGGACAACAGTTTCTTTCTCTTGTTATATAATATGTATACACTTGAAGTCCACCACTGTGGCTTGTTTTTATGGGAAGACCTGGTTTTGATATGGTCAGGTACAGCAGAGTTTATGCAGCTGCTTATGTGTTTGTAGAGGGCATTTACGTACAGTTCTGCATAGTGATCACTGATGCCTGCTATTGCCGGTCGTATGAAGCTTTTTATACCATTGCTTAGGCTGTAGTTAGGTTTGGTAAAGTGTTTTATAATTTCTGATCCTGTGAGGGTGTCAGTTCCAGTAGTTGCTTCAACCCAGACTGATTTGTGGTCTGGCCTAACCAGTGAGGGCATCACTCATGGTGAAGTACTGTGACCTCACATGTTGGTGAGTAGTATGTCCAGAACATTAGAGCCACTAGTGGGGGTGCAGACTATCGGTTGCAGAACATTTGTGTTAACAAAGTCCAAAAACCTCTAGGCAAGCATGTTTTTGCTTGTGTATGTCCTCCTGTCTATGGAAGGATAGTTCAAATCTCCCATTAATAAGGTGTTGGACTGTATGGCAAGGGATTCCAGTAAAATAATGGAAGCGGTGTACTTATCCTGGTTCATGTGCGAGATCTATAGCTAGCAATAATGTGGTATGGTACTTTCTCAGTAGTTAATTGGACATGGAGTAGTTTGAGAAAGTCATGCTGTTTGACCAGTCTTGAAGTGTATTTTGTTTTAATGAAGATGGATACACCTCCACCTTTGGTTCCTTCATGCTCATTTTGAGGTCTGAACATGTGGAAGACATTGAAACCTTATATGGCCGGGGTGTTCTCAGTGGCCTTGAACCATGTCTCAGTAACTGCACAGTTGTCAGCATCCTCCAAGGTATGGAGTGCTTCCAGAGAGTGCAGTTTCATGTTTAAACTCCTAGCATTAAGCAGCATGACCCTGAGTTTGTCTCGATTAGATTTTGTTACATTGGAAAATTTGTTGTTTTGGCATTGCTTAAAAAGGCACTATGGGGAAGGCAAGAGCCTTTGTCAGTATCCAAAAGCCTAGAGGGGACAGGTGCAGACCATCTCTAGCAAAGCAGCAATGTCTGTCTACCATATCCTCCCAAGCTGACAAATACTAGATCTCCCCGGACTGATACCAGAAGCTAAGCCAATTGTTGAAGTCAGTCATTTTTTCTTTACATTGTGGCATCATTCTGGGGTGAGAGAAGGATACTGCTTACGGCTAGGGACATACCTGCCTGGGACACATAATCAGAGAGTTCCATCATGTCTCTCTTATAGGTTCATAGGTTCATACTAGGCTATCTGCCCTGGGCATTTATAAGCCTAGCCAGAATGTGTTTGGCTTTCGCCACCCATTTTAAATTTATTTTGCTATGCCCTTTTTCGAGGTTAGTATACTGTGCCTCTATCTAACAGTGACACAGAAGTGATACCCGGGGTAAACCTACGATCTCCCATCCACTCATCAAGATTCCTCTTGAAGAGAGTCAATGAGGGACTCTGCCTAACCTGGACTGGGATTTTATTCCAGAGTGAAGGGAGCCTCTGGGTTATGAATCTGTCCCTCCAGCATGTCCTATTTATTTCAGTGCTGAGGTTCAAGTCTCTCGAGCGCATAGCTCGATGGGATTTGGATTTTCTGAAGTGCAGCATGTCCATTAATTACGGGTTGGACATGGCTTTATACGTCAGGCACAGATCGCCTCTGAACAGGCGGTATGCCACTAAGTAGAGCTGGAGTTTCTTTAACCGGGCAGCATATGGCATCTGTTTGAGCCCTTTGATCCTCTTGGTGAGGTACTTTTGGGGTCTTTCCAGTTGCTGCAGGTGTCTGGTAAGGTACATCCCAAAGGGCATTGTACTCAATTATGGGCCTGATGAGGGATGAGGAAAGAGGCACCATGACCTGCCCTGATCGAGATGTGAATCCCTTCATGATTAGGTGGGCTATATAAAATGTTTTTCTAACCACTTTGGCCACGTGGTTGTCAAATGAGAGATTGCTATCAACTTGGGTCCCCAGGTCCCTAATTACTTCTTCTGTACTTAATGGATTTCCACCTATGTGGTAATTTGTGGGCACTTTGTTTTGCCAAAGGGATGACTATACACTTTTGGCATTTAGCTTGAGGCCATGGCACTGGCACCAGTTGTCTGTTTCTATGAGGCCCTTTTGGAGGATGCTTGTGTCGGCTGGAGAGTCAATTATGGCACCCAGTTTGCAGTCATCTGCGAACTTGGTCAGCCACAGTCCTTCCATGTTGGCCTGTACCTCCGAGAAATATATACCGAACAAGAGAGGTCCCAGGACTGAGCCTTGTGGGACACCACTTGTAACTGGTTTGGAGTCTGACATGGCTCCAGCAATTCTAACCATGTGGGTTCTGTCCTTGAGCCAGTTTGCAATCCATCTAGTGACATAGGGGTTTATATTTAAGCTGGTGAGCTTATCTATAATGCCCGAGTGGGGTATTGTATCGAAGGCTTTTGCGAGGTCCAGGTAGGCTGTGTGGACCACCTTCCCTCGTCAATGGCCTTGGTGACTGTTTCAAAGAAATCAACCAGGTTTAAGAGGCAGGATCTGCCCTTAACAAAGCCGAACTGGGTAGGATCCAGTGTTTGTAGGTCCCCAATATCTTTATTTATGAGGTCCATGATGATCCTTTCCATAGCTTTGCAGACCAAGCTAGTCAGGCTTATGGGGCGATAGTTTCCAGGATCCGTTGAGGCACCACCTTTATGGAGAGGGACCACTGTTGCTGTCGCCACTCTTTGGGTACATATCCTGTAGTAAGGCTGAGATTGAACAGTAGTTTTATGTTTGGGTTTAGCTCTTCTTTGAGTTCATGTAGGACGCAGCCCGGGACACCATCTGGTCCCATTGATGCTGTGTTTTTTGCTTTGGAGAGGGCGGCTCTTACCTGAGCATCTGAGATGTCAGGGGGGCAGCACTCTGCTGGGATAGATATTTTCCCTTTTGGTGGGGAGGGGGGGAAGAAGTTTGCGCTGAACCTGTCAGCTAGGATGTTGGCAATGTCTGTGGGTTCGGTGTATTTTTTGTCATTTTGGACTAATTCTGAGCATATCTGGGAATTACCACCCAGGTTCCTAACATAACTAAAGAAAGCCTTGTGATTATCCTTAGTGTCCTGTCCAATTTTTCTCTCGAAGCTGGCCTTAGACAATTTTATGTGTGCCCGTAGTTTTTTGCTAATACTGATCAGTGATGCCTTCCCTGTTTGGGATTTTGCTTTATCATTTAGTAGCTTCCTCCTTCTATTGTATAGTTTGTTTATGGCTGGGGTCCACCAGACAGGACGTCTGCCTTTGGAGGATTGGGTCTTGGTTTTATTTGGGATCGCATGATCCATGCATTCCTGAAGGTGTTCATAGAATGCGTTTATAAAGGATTCTGCGGTCTGGGCTGTATTTTCCACAGGCCCAGGGGCTTTGAAGGATTCCACCTCAGTTTTGAGGAGTGTAAAATTTGCTTTAGAGAAGTTTTTCACTGTGGTTTTCTGGGCAGGGGGTGGGGTCGGGATGTGAATATCCAGTGAGATTAGTTTATGGTCTGATCTTACCAGTGAGGGATACACTTCTGGTCTGGAGCATAGAGTCCCCATGTTGGTGATGATCAGGTCCAGTATGTTTTCCCCTCTTGTGGGAGTGGTAACAAGTTGTTCCATAGCATTTGAGTTTATAAATTCTAGGAACCTTTGGGCTAGGGTGTTGAAGATAGAGTAATGCTCCCAGTCTATGTTTGGGTAGTTGAAGTCGCCCAATATAATGGTGTTTGGAGAGACCTTCATATTTTCCAGTGTTCTCAGGAAGGCCGAGTGGGGTTCCTGGGTTTGGGAGGGTGGTCTGTAGCAGGCTATAAACTGGAAAGCAGTTTTACCCACTGTTAGTTGCACATGGATAGTCTCTGATGCTTCGTGCTTTGCCACCAACCTGGAGGTGTGGGTATCTTTGATGAATATCGATACTCCCCCTCCTTTTGTGGTTCGGTCCAAGTTTTGGGGCGAAAAGCATGGTATGAGGTATAACCTGGTAGTGCTGGGGTGCTCTCGGGAGCCCTGAACCAGGTTTCTGTTACTGCACAGATATCGATGTTCTCCATGCTAAGGAGAGTTTCGAGTCGTGCATCTTGAGGTTTAGACTTCTGGCGTTGAGTAGCATTACTCTTAGTTTCTTATCCCTTGTGATACCTATGGAGGTGGGTTTGTCTTTTGAGCCTTGCCTAAAAAGGCACTATGGGGGTAGCAAGAGCCTTTGCCAATATCCGAAAGCCCAGGGGTGACAGGTGCAAGCCGTCCCTAGCGAAGCATCGTGGCTTGTCGAGCATATCATCTCAAGCTGACAGGCATTGGATCCCCTTTGAATGACACCAGTACTTAAGCCAATTGTTGAAATTGATCATCTTGTCTTCATATTGTGGCATCATTCTTGGTGAGGGTAAGATGCTACTCAAGGTCAGGGTCATACCGGCCTGGGCTACATGCTCAGAGAGCTCCTTTATGTCTCTTTTCATGTAGTCCAGGGAGGTACGTCTCAGGTCATTCACACCAGCATGGACAATGACTGAGTCATATTTGTACTTGCCTTGGAGTGACCTGAGTGCTTGTGTTATGTGGCAGATCCTAGCACCCTACAGGCTGCTCACCGTGACCCTCTCCTTGTTCAGCCTGGTGAGCGGGACATCAGTGTGCCTGACGATAGAGTCACCTATTACAAGTGTATCAGGTGTGTTGTTTAGTCTTAAGGGTTGTGACTGTTTGGCACACTGGCTTTGTGAGATATGTGTTGCACGTATTTTGTTTTGGGGTAGCGGCTGCTTGGGTGTCTGCTTTGGAGGTCTCTGCTGCTTCGGCAGATCTTTATTTAGAGCCTCCGAGTATGTTTTTGTGTGATTATGTGTTTGGTTTGCTGTCGTGGTAGGTCTATGTGAGACTGGAATTGTTGTGAGTATGGTTTCCTTCTCCTCCTGACTGGTTATGCCAGTACTGAGTTGAGAGAGCTTAGCCTCCAGTTTGGCTATATTCATATACATCTCAAGTCATTCACTCCAACATGGACTATGACAGAGTCATAGCGGTGTCAAAGAAGGCAGGAGAGTGGCACTTAATTGAGACAGATGGCAATAGTTGGCACAACATCCAGAACCCATGTAGAAAGTGGGAAAAAAGGGAGTTATGATGGTGATGATGTAGGTGGTTATATTGACTTTATTTTTAATTGAACGTTAAATTTTCTCTATTAATGTCTTGAGATTTATAGGAGAAAAATACCTCTCAAGTCTAAAGACTCAAATTCTACAACAGTTAGCTTGCATTTTGGCAGAAAAGTGAAGTCCAGTTCTCTGTACTGGTTGGAGGTATGCTTTGTCCCACTGTGGACACTTGTGAAGGTGGCAGACCTAGCAGACACAGAAAATCTCAAGTACGAACCACTCCTCTGTACAAGCATCAGTCATGTAATTCATTACCAGGCCGTCAAATATAAAGCTGTAATGTGCTATAAGTAAATAAATCTCTCTATGTATAATTCTCTTTTTCTTTCTTTGTACATATGTATATAATTATATCACTAACCACTGAAAACACATTGGCTAATAGAAAAAAAAAATAATCAAAACATCATCAGTTACAAGCAGGACCAGATTAAAAAGGGCCTGATAGAACTGCAGCTCCAGGCTTACATGTCTGAAATAAGCCCTGCTGTTGCTTTTCCCAATTTAGTCTGAAATACTGGATTACTGTAAACACTAAATAAATAGGCCCCTTATAGTTTTCATCTCCAGCCACATGAGGCCTATAATCCAGTACTAATTACAACTCTTACAACAGCAAATAAATAAACATGGAGATGAGCCAACATAACACTATTATTTGAAAATACAACCATCTTAAAAATCTTTTGAGAACCACAAACACATACCAAGCAGTTAATCATCATAGCAAACTAACAATGCCATGACAGCTAACTTTGTAGAGCAACTAAAAACATTAGATATATGCTTACTTCCAGCTTACTTTTTAAACTTAATTTCATAAACTTCCACACAGGAAGTACAATACCATATATGCTTCCTGAAACAGCAGCATCTGAAGCATGCTCCTTATCCCAACAAATACTTTTACGGGGTATACCACCTCACCTCATTATGTGAGGGGCCATTTCCTCCACAGCCCCCTCAGTGATGTATTCTTTACAGCTGCAGAAATGCAAAGTAAAACACTCAGACATGTTGCCATTTACCTTTTCCCTAAACAATGAAATAGCAAGTTGATATAATAAACATTAAGGACATCATTCAATGAAAGGGATCATCTGTCTCTGTATCTATCTATGTCTATATTTGTATATTTCTCTATGTTTATATCTGCTTATCTATCTTTTTATTTGTGTGTGTATGTTCTTGGTCAACTAACGTGATACCCCCCAGAAATGTTTTATAAAGTAATCTTTTCAACAACCAATTGTTCAATTATATCTCACAGAGCATGGAAGTCTAATGTGGAAATCAAGTTAGCATCATTAACACTAGTGAGAGCAGTGAAGAGTAAAATAAATTAGATGAACAGAAGAATAGCTTGGCATGTCCAAGGGTCAGCTCCCAGTGTTCTCCTGTCTATCTGATGAATCTGGGCATCTTGAGGCAATGTAGCAATTGCCTCATGTACACAGACAACCCTCTCCTCCTACCACCCAGCACCACAACCTGTGAGAGGTGCACTTATCTAGACAAACTGGAGGTAAAGCTCTCTCCAACCAAGACTGAACTTGACAGTCAAGAGGAGAAGGTAAACACTTACACTACACCACACTCATCACATAGTCCCACTAAAATTACACCACCAAAATTCACACATTTATTTATTTATTTATTTATTTTTTATTTGCAGTTGATTTACCAGGATAGTCCATTGGGCCAAAATGAACCCGTTTTCAATGGAGTCCTGGGGAGAAAAGCTCCAAACAATCTAGGTTACAGTAGGTTATGGATGATAATTATACAAATGTAAAAGATTCAAGCAAACAATTACAAATAGTACATCAAACATTACAAATAATACAAACTAGTGATGAAACTTACAGATGATACAGACTAAAAAAGGAATATTGCAAAGTAAAGAATGAGAAGTCATTACATATTAGGAATCATACACTTAAGAGGTGCAGCGTAGTGTATTCTTGCAGATACCATAATAATAATAAGACTTAATGTGTTAGGAGAAATGATAAAGGAAAATTGCTGGTGTAAACAGGAGAAAGAAAGGAAGATGGAAATTGCCAGCGTTAGTTATGTGGGGTGGGAGCAAGAGCATTCCCACTGGGATACTAGATGTGAATGAAGAGATTTTTTGAAAATAAAATGGTTAGAGGTGATACGAATGGATGGTGGTAGGGAGTTCCAGAGGTGTGCTAGACCATACAATAGAAGATTTTTGCCTGGGGGACGAGTTGGTTTGTACACTTCTAATAGATTTTGGTTATTAGACCCTAATACTCTATCAGGTAGGTGCATTTTAAAGGCAGAAGAAAGGGAGGGACAGAGGGAGGGGTTGAAGATGAGCTTGTGTGCAAGAGTTAGATGAGTATAGGTGAGATGCTTGGGTAGTTCTAGCCATTTTAGTTTTTGGAGAGAGGAACAGTGGTGGGTGGAGGACTTATGGCTGGTAGCGAACTTGGCGATTTTGTTGTAACAAGAGGAAAGTTGTGTTTTCAGAGAGGACTGTAGATTAGTTAGAAGTGGAGCTCCATAGAGAAGGGAGGGGATAAGAAAGGAAGTAGAGAGAGTGATTTTAGTGGCAGGTGTAAGGTAATGATTTTGCCGATAGAGCATACCTAGTTTTTGATGGGGTTTTTTTGATATTTAGTTGTAAATGGGAGTTGAATTTGAGCTGGTTATCAATTTGGACCCCAAGTAGTTTGGTCTCTGACACCAGTTCCAGAGGTGTGTTATTTTGACTAGTAATAGAGAATATGTTTATATTGAAAGAGGTGACATTAGAGGGGGTAAATACCATTAATTTGGTTTTAGAGGCATTGAATGCTAGGTGATTTCTTATCATCCATTGCTCAGTGGTTGAAAAAGCAGCTTGAGTAAGCTTTAGGAGTGTAGGGATAGATGTGGCAGAGCAGATAATAGTTGAATCATCTGCATATTGGATGATGTTTGAGAAAGGGATAGAGTTGCAGAAATCATTTATAAATATGTTAAAGAGGAGGGGACCCAATATGGAACCTTGGGGAACTCCGGTTGGGGTATTAAGAAATGAGTAGGTGGCCTTTTTCCATTTTACTGCTTGATATCTATTGGATAAATAGCTGGAGAACCAGTTCAAAGATGAAGGAGATAGGTTAAGTTTTGAGAGTTTAGTTAAAAGTAGGCTGTGTGAGATAGTGTCAAAGGCCTTAGAGAGGTCAAGTAGTAGTGTAGAAACAATAAGACCAGAGTCCCGGGCTTTGTTTACAGTTTCAAGGAAGGAGAGAAGGGCGGTCATGGTGCTGTGACTTGGTCTGAATCCATGTTGTGTGGGAGGTAGTAGGTGATACACTTTTCTAGGAGTTTAGAGATGGGAGACAGGATAGCGATGGGGCGGAAATTAGTAACATTGTTATTGTTGCCACCTTTATGTAAAGGTATGATAAAGGCCTTTTTCCAGATTTGGGGAACTGTACTTTCTTGGATAGAGCGGTTGATTAGAATGCTAATGGGGTAGGCAATTGCTTCAGCAGCTATGCTAAGAAAGTAAGAAGGGATGCTATCAGGAGCATTAGTGCATGGCTTTAGTTTCAGAAGGAGTTTTTTTATAGTAAAAGTGGGTATGGGTTTTAATGAGAATAGTGGGGAGTTTGAAGAGGGGGTATTAGGGGGTGAAGAAGATGAGGAGGAAGTGAGAGTAGGAGAAGAGGTGGAGGGTAGAGAGTTAGTGGATGAGAGTGAGGGAGTGGTAGCAGTGCAGGGTAGAGTGTTGGTAGGGGAGGATGGGGGTGAATTGGAGAATGTGGTGTTAGAGAATGAAGAGGTTAATTTTGAAATAGATTCAATGAAAAAAGAGTTAAATTGGGTAGCTAAGTCTGAATCAGGGGCATTAGGGTCTGGGGTGGGGGTGTCTGGTTTGCTGGGGTTAAGGAGAGTAGAGATACCTTTCCAGAATTTCTGAGGATTTGTTTTGTTATTGTTTTGGAGTATGGAGAAGTAATTTTGTTGATCAGAGATGATGAGCTTTTTTACTTTATTTCTAAGTGTTTTGTATTCATTATGGATGAGAGGGGTCCTATTTTTCTGGTAGTGTGCCCAGACTTTATCTCTGTGCCGCATGGTTGCTAGTATGTTTTTGGTAAGCCAAGGGGCAGTTTTAATTTTTATTCTCTTTGTCCTTAAGGGAGCATGGAAGTCTAGCAGTTTTAAGAATGTTGAATTGAAGTGGGCAACTGCATTATCTAGAGATACTGTTTTTAGACAATTCCAGTTTATTGCTTTTAGAGAGTTAGAAAAGGTTGATGGGTTAAAGTTTTTTTGGTTATGGATAGTAATATAATTATGGGTGCGATGTAGGAGTAAGGGGAGTCGATGAGTGAAGATGGGTATGTGGTCACTAAGAGGGTCGGGAAGAGTACCACTGTCGGAGAAATAATGGGGATGAGAGACTAAAATCCAGTCCAGAATACTGCCGCTAGAGAGGTTTTTTGAGGGGCGTGTTATAGAGTTGATTAGCTGTGAAAAATTGTAGAGGTTGATGTTAAGTGGATTTGTAGGAGACTGAATGGAGGCCCAATTAATATGCATGTCTCCTAAGATTATTGTTTCATTGCTAATGTTGTTGGAGAGTCAGGAGAGGATGTCTTCGAGTGTGGAAATATTATCCCCTGGGGGGATGTATAGGGGAGCTATACATATGTGTTTGTGTTTGTTAACTTGAAGTAGTGTGAGGAGTAGTTCAGCATTATTAAATTGAGGAGTAGGTTTGTTATAGGGAGTAACTGACAAGGAGGATGAGTATAGGAGAGCTACTCTTCCCCCTTTTTTGTGGGACCTGTCTTTTCTAATGATAGAATAGTTTGGTGGAATTATTTCAGAGTCTTTTATATGGGGTTTTAACCATGTTTCTGAGATGGATAGGATGTCAGGTTTATTATGTATGAGCCGGGCATGGAGGTCTGGGATTTTGTTAACTATACTTTGGGAGTTTAAAGACGTAAGTAATATGGACTTGTCTGTAATGAGGACATAGAAACACAAAATAAATTTGTGGAGACTCTCAATAATAATCTGCTCAAACGACAGAGACCTCCAAAGCAGAAACACAAGCAACCTCCACCCCCCCCAACACAACCCAAATGACACATAGCCCACAGACTCAGTGTGTCAATAAACCACATCTCATAAGGCAAAACAACATACACAACACTCTAATCATAGGTAACTCTATAGTCAGGCACACTGATGTCCCACTTACCAGACTAAACAAGGAGAAAGTTACTGTCAACTGCCTGTCAGGTGACAGGATCCACCACATAACCCATGCACTCAGGTCACTCCACAAGTACAAATATGACACTGTCATTGTCCATGTTGGTGTGAACGACCTGAGACGTACGTCCCTGGACTACATGAAAAGAGACATGGAAGAGCTCTCTGATCTTGCAGCCCAGGAAGGTATGATCCTAGCCCTGAGTAGCATCCTGCCATAGCCCAGAATGATACCGCAATACAAGGACAAAATGGTTGACTTCAATAATTGGCTAAGCTTCTGGTGTCATTCTAAGGGGATCCAGTATCTGTCTGCCTGGGATGACATGATTGACAGACCATGATGCTTTGAAAGAGATGGCCTCCACCTGTCGCACCTGGGATTCCGTATACTGGCTAAGGGTCTTGCTGCCCCTATAGTGCCTTTTTAGGCAAGGTTCAAATGTCAAATTCACCACCATAACAGGAACAGGCAAGCAATAACTGAGGGTATTGCTACTCAATGCTAGAAGTCTAAATCTCAAAATGCACTCACTCGAGGCACTCCTCAAAATAAAAAAAACATTGATATCTGTGCAGTGACTGAGACCTGGTTCAAGGCTCTATAGAGCACCCCTGCATTACCAGGCTATACCACACTTTTCGGCCATCTAACCTGGACCAGAACACCAAAGACGGAGGTGTGTCCATATTCATTAAGGATATCCACAACTCCAGGCAGCATAATGTATCTGAGGTTATCCAAGTACACCAAACTCTGGGCAAAATTGCAATCCAAATTGTAGCTTGCTACAGATCCCCCACCATGCCCCAGGATTCCCACTACTCTTTTCTTGATATACTGGAAAATATTAGGGTTCAACCAAACACCCTAATAATGGGTGATTTCAACTACCCCACCATTACCTGGGAAAACTACTCGTGTACCAACTCCTTCGCTCAACTCTTTCTGGAATTCATAAATTCCAATGCCCTGGATCAACTTATCCACACCACCACCAGGGGCAACAATATCCTAGACCTAGTCATTACCAACATGAGTGACCTGTGTTCCACATCTGAAGTCAACTGCTCATTGGTCAGATCCGGCCATAAGCTAATTACCCGACATATCCGCATCCTGCCCTCATCCACCATTAAGGAAGCCATGGTAAAAAATGTCTCCAAAGCCAACTTCATGCTTTTTAAGACAGAAGTGGTGAACTTCATGACACCCATGCAGATGGACAATATAGTTATGATTGCTGAATCCTACACAAACACACTCTATAAGCACTTACACGAGTGCATGGATCATGCTATCCCAAACAGAACCAAGATGCTATCCTCCAAAAAAAAAGGAAGCCAATCTGGTGCTCCCCTGCCATAAACAAACTCTACAACAGAAAGAAGAAACTGTTGCAAAAGAGAGTAAATTTCCATGAGGGGAGGAGCTCCCTGGTCAGCCTCAGTAAGAAGCTGAGATCCCTTATAAGATACTCCAAAGCTAGCTACGAAAACAAAATCACCACTGATTCTAAGGGCAACCACAAAGCATTCTATAGCTATGTCAAGAATCTCAATGGAAACACCCAGATATGCGCTCAGTTACAGCACAACGGCACGGAAATTACAGAACCAACTGATATTGCCAACATCCAGGCAAATAGGTTCAGTAATAACTTTACCCCCATCTCACCCCCTAAAGGGCCCATATCTATACATGAGGAATGCAGAGTCCCTGTAATCACATCTATGCAGATAAAAGCTGTGCTTTCTAAAACCAAAAATACAGTATCCATGGGACCAGACAACATCCCAGGCTGCGTTTTACACGAACTTCAGAACGAACTGGCTCCTCAAATAAGCACCATGTTCAATCATAGTCTCACATCAGGCTTTGTGCCCACTGAATGGTGCACAGCAGCAGTTATCCCACTCCACAAAGGGGGAACCACCACTGATCCTGGGAACTATCGCTCTATTAGCCTGACGAGCTTGGTCTGCAAGGCCATGGAACGTATCATCATGGAACTCATAAACAAAGACATTGATAAGCTCCAAACTATGGACCCCACCCAGTTCGGGTTTGTGAAAGGTAGATCATGCCTTCTGAACCTGATTGACTTCTTTGAGGCAGTCACCAAAGCCGTAGACGAGGGTAAGGTGGTTCACACAGCCTATCTTGACCTCACCAAGGCTTTCGACAACATCCCCCATTCTGGCATTATAGCTAAACTCACTAAACTAGGTATAAATCCCTACATCACAAGATGGGTTGCCAACTGGCTCACTGACAGATCCCACACTGTAAAAGTTGCAGACTCCAAATTTGACTTCAAACCAGTGACAAGTGGAGTACCACAGGGTTCAGTCCTGGGGCCTTTCCTGTTTGGTATCTACTTCTCTGAAGTACAGGATAACACAGAAGGCCTCTGGCTAATGAAGTTCATAGATGACTGCAAACTAAGAGCCATAGTCAAGTCCCTAAATGATGTGGACATCCTAGAGAAGGGCCTCACTGAGACAGATGCCTGGTGTCAGAGGCATGGCCTCACGCTCAATGCCAAAATGTGCATTGTCATCCCCTTTGGTAAAAACTCTGTACCCCTAAACTATCATATAAATGGCAGTCTACTTAATGCTGAATGTGTGATAAGAGACCTTGGGACCCAAGTGGGCAGTAGTCTCACCTTTGATAATCACATCGCCACAGTAGTCAAGAAATCCTTCTATGTGGCACAAAAGGGTTCTCATCAAGGAAAAAAGAGGTCATTGTTCCCCTCTACTCTGCACTCATTAGACCCATTATAGATTACAACGCCCCTTTTGAAATGTACCTCACAAGACATCTGCAGCAGCAGCTGGAAAGGCCACATAAGTACCTCACAAAGAGGATTACTGGCCTCAAACAGATGCCCTACACTGACCGTCTCAAAAAACTCCAGCTTTACTCTGTAGCATATCGCCTACTCCGAGGAGATCTCTGCCTAACATATAAAGCTATGCTAAACGCAGAGCTGTTGGACATGCTACACCTAAAGAAATCCCAATCCCTCCAAGCTACATGCTCTAGGGACCTAAACCTTGTCACCACAATAAACAGGACATGTTGGAGGGATAGTGTCCTGTCCCAGAGACTCCCTATACTCTGGAACAAGCTACTCATCTATGTCAAGCAAAGTTCCTCATTAGCACTCTTCAAGAAAAATCTTGATGAGTGGATGGGAAATTGGAAATACACCCCAGGGATCACTTCTGTGGCTCTGCTTGGCAGGGGCACAGGAAAATAACTTTCTTGTGTGGTGTAAGCCAGGGAACCTTCTTGGGTAGTCTTACTTAGGCCCTTGGGCCGATAGCCTAGTACCTACCTATGAACCAATGAAAAGAGGAAATTGTCATGGCATTTCACTAACACAAAACACTGGAACACAGAATGTAGTAGTACTGTGATACGAAAATCTGTGCTGTTCCAATAAAAGATAAGCACATTGTCATTGCGTTACAGTAGCACATATGGTGGTTTGTTTCACTTTCACATACATTGTTTACCTTAAAATACTAAAAAGTAGTGTAATTATAAACATGAAAGGAAACTATATTGCTTCTTGTTAAATGAATGCTGTCAAAGAAACAATTTAATATTGCCAACACATGCAATTTCACTGTAAAAGAAACAAAAACTCACAAAAATGTATTGGAGACATATAAAGGAATGTTAAAATTTCTGACAGTGATAACATTATGATGCACACTAGAAGTCTTTTTGAATGCTTCAGGTACACTGTATGTTTTAATAGTTATTAAAACTGAGCCACAGAAAACTAAAGTAGATATTGACAGGAGTATACCTAAACTGATAATGAAGGGAAGGCCACGTAATCTCAAATGTGGGAGCTTCTATAATGCCAGTGAAACAAAAATCTCAAACCCCAAGATCTACCCTGATTAAGAAATTCAAAGTAAAAAAAAAAAGTGTCCTTGAAAAAAATGACAAAATAAGTTGTTTGTTCTTTCTTTATGCTGTGATGTTTCTTCAGGTTGTTGGTTTTTTTTCGGCTTTTCCCGGTTAGGGGTTGCCACAGTGGAACTCCAGTCCGCTAATGATTGACAGTCGATATTTACGGTGCCAAGGTGCCAGCCCGACGCCCATCCTTCAATGAAGGCACACCCATTCAAACATGTCTTTCGAATGCCACTCAACCGCGGGGAGGACATGCAGAATTCACACAGAAGGTGCTCCAGCCGAAAATCAAACTGGAGAACCTCTTGCTGTGAGGCAACAACGCTACCGCTGCACCAGGGTAAGAAAATAAAAACATGGCTTTCCCCAAGGCTCAGTTTTAGGCCTTCTTCTATTTAATGTTTTTATAAACAAACTTCACCTATCTATCTTGCATGGCTCCCTAGTCCAGTATGCAAATGACTCCACCATAATCTGCTTTGCACCCAATACAAAAATACTTCAGCAAAATACTCAGGCAGCTTTTTCCCCTGTGGAGACATGGCTTCACAATAATCACCTTTCTTTAAATCAAAAAAAAAAAAAAAAAACCTTATGATTTTCATACCCTATAGACATAACTGACTTCAGCATATTCTCTCTCAACTCTAGAAAAATTGAACTAGTAATCCACACTAAATTGCTAGGAGTAATAATCGATGAAAACCTCATATTTGATTGCATATTCAAAACAATATTAATAAGTTTCATAAAAAGTTAGGGTTGCTTTATAAACACATTACATTCTTCTCCCTCCATTCTAAACAAGTGCTAGACTATCATACTATTTGCCCTCTCTAGCCTATGGTTCACCTTTACTAAACAACTTACAGTCTTCTTTGCAATCAAAATTAGAAACATGCTATAATAAGATAGCCAAATTTGCTACAGTCACTATTCTATACACCTCTGTATTGCTCTAAAAAATTACAATGGCTCAAACTCCCCCACTATCTATTACTCCTCCAATTTACAACTGCTCATAAACTTATTTATAAACCACAAGACTGCCTGTGCTTAACTCTCTACTCACCCTTTATAACTCCATTAGGCCCCTGCGATCAGAAAAACAACAGCTTCTTCAAGTTCATAAAAGTACGGTTGTGTACACCTACCATAAATATAGGTGTACGTGTGTGTTCACTGTTGCAGTCATCACCTGTGGGTTATCCCTGCTATGGTAGCCCTCGGTCGGCCTGAATTCCAGAGTCAATGTTTTTGTGTGCAGGCTTCTGTCGCCTGTAGTCTGATGTCAGGTCATCAGTTCTATAAAGCAAGGCAGCCGACGTCATTACATCAGTTTTTCTTGCCCTAACCCATCAGAAGCACAAAGAGAAAAGAGAGAGAAGTTGTCCTGGTGGCTAATGGCCACTTTGGGAAGCTTGTGTCCCCCTAAGGGAAGATGTTAAGTGGGGGATGGAGGGAGGGAAACCAAGACTGCAACAGTGAATACACTCGAACATATACATTTATGGTAGGTGTACACAACTGTACTATGTTCTTCATGTTTCACTGTTGCAGTCATCACCTGTGGGAGGATTTCCAAAGCTGAGGAAAAGGGTAGAAGTATAGGTTGAGTCCTAGGTATGGGACAGGAGGCCCTGCAGAATTGCAGAGGCAAACCCTGCCCTAGACTTAGAAAACAGGGGTAGGTGGTAATGCTTTGTAAAGGTATAGACAGAGGTCCAGGCGGCTGCTTCCAAGATGACCCTGGTAGGTACTCCTCTGAGGAATGCAGTGGAAGTGGAGGTTGCCCTAGTGGAGTGGGTATGGATAGACTTATGAATAGGTTTCCCATGTAGTCTGTAGCAAAAATGGATAAGTGTGAAATCCATTTGGAAATGGTTTGTTTGGAGATAGGCTTCCCCTCTGCCCCTGGGGCAAAGCTTACAAGAAGCTGGTCTGTTTTCCTGAGTGGCTTAGTATGGTCCAGATAGTATCTGAGTTGTCTGTGCACATCTAGTGAGTGTAGAATTCTTTCCCCCTGTTTTGAGGGTTGGAAAAGGAGGTGGGAAGGTATATGGCCTGGTTGAGGGTCCCATCAGATATCACATTAGGCAAAAAGTAGGGGTTAGTCCTCAGGGAGACTCTGCTTGCATGGAAAATTATGAAGGGCTCGACAGCCATGAGAGCTTGAAGTTCTGAGACCCTTCTGGCTGAGGTGATAGCTAGTAGGAAGGCAGTCTTCCAAGAGAGGTATTTCAAATCTGCTGAAGCGGCAGGTTCGAAAGGAGGTAAGGTTAGTTTTTCTAACACATAATTCAGGTCCCAGGGTGGTGTCGGAAGCCTTCTGTGAGGCCTGATATTAGAAGCCCCTCTGAGGAATTGCTTATTCAAAGGATGAGAAGAGAGGGGTGGGTTTGAATCATAATGGGCAGAGATGGCTGAGGCATGGATTTTAATAGAGGAGAAAGAGAGGCCACTATTGAGCAACTCTGCTAGGTAATCTAGGATGAGAGGGATGAAAGATGGGAAGTACTGTCCTCTTTTGATTGTTTCCAGGAGCAGAATCTTTTCCATTTTCCTGCATAGGATTTTTTTTGTGCTGGGTCTTCTGGCCTCTGTGATGATGTCCAGGACCTGTTTGCATAACAGGGACTCCTTTTTAGTTTTTAGTGTATAAACCATGCTGAGAGTTTGAGATTCTGTAGGTCTGGGTGCAGTACCTTCCCCATCTCCTGGGTCAAGAGGTCTGACATTGTGGAAACAGCTTTGGGGGCTGTAAGGTCAAACTGCGTAATAAGGGGTACTAATGCTGTCTGGGCCAATCTGGAGCAATGAGGATGGCCTTTGGTTTCTCCTGAGTTATTTTGATCAGAACCTTGGGAATAAGGGGCAGAGGAGGGTATGCATACACAAAGAGGGAGCTCCAGGGGGCGGTCAAGGCATCCACCTAACATGTTAGGAGGTGATACTCCCTGGTACAGAACTTGTGCAGCTGGTGGTTGAGGTGCTAGGCAAAGAGGTCCACTTTTGGGATCTCCCACTCCTAAGTGATTTGCAGAAAGACTTTTCTGTGGAGCTGCCATTCATGGAGGTCCAGAAAGTTTCTGCTTAGGTGGTCCGCCAGTGTGTTGTTGATCCCTGGAAAGTATTAGGCAATTAGGTGTAGCCCCATGGAGGTGGCTGTAAGCTAGAGACTCATGGCTAACCTGCACAGGGGTAAGATTGGGTGACCCCCCCCCCCTGCTTGTTGATGTACCACATAACTGTGGTGTTGTCTGTTTTTATAAGGAGGACCCCTGGGCTGAGATGGGGTTGGAAGAAAGACACAGCCTTCTGCACTGCCATCATTTCTTTCTGGATGATGTGCAAGTGAAGTTGCTGGGCATTCCAAAGGCCTTTGGTACACCTGCCTGCTAGGTGAGCTCCCCAAGCAATGTCTGAGGCATTGTTGTTGATGGTCTGGCTGGAAGGGCGGAGGATGAAGGGGAAGACCCTTGTTCATGGCACAGGCCTCTGCCCAGCAGAGAAATTCAGCCCTTATACAAGGGATCAGAGGGAGAGTGGTCTCTAGGGAATAAGAGTGCTGACACCAAAGGTTCTTTAAGTACCACTGAACTTTTCTCATGTAAAGCCTGGTGAGAGGGATGAGAAGGATGCAAAATGCCATGTATCCTAGGACTTGCAGGAACTTCCTCGCAGTGAGGTGGCTTCTGGAAGTCAGCTGTGTGAAGTAGAGAGGCAGAAAGCTCTGCTTTTCTTGGGATAGGAAGGCCATTTGGGTTGCTGTGTGTAGCATACCTCCCAGGAAAACAATTATTCTGGTGGGGCTTTACTTTGATTTTTTTCTCATTGATGGTGAACCCTAGGGGAAGTTAGGAGTGATATGACAAAGAGAAAGTCCTGGAGCAACTTTTCTTTGCACTCTTCCTGAATGAGGCAGTCATCCAGGTAAGGGTAAATCTGTATATTTCTCTGTCTGCAGAATGCTATAGCAAGGGCCAAACATTTGTTGAATACTCTGGGAGCAGTAGATAAGCCAAAGGACAGTGCAGAGAACTGAAAGTGTTGATACCCTGCTCTGAAGCACAGGAATTTTCTACACGATTCCCTGATGGGGATGTGGAGGTAAGCATCTTTTAGGTCTAGTGTCACAAGCCAGGCATTTTGTGTGAGCATAGACAGGAAGTGCTGCAAGGTTAGCATTTTGAATTTTGGGACAAGCAAGGAGGTGTTCAGTTTGGATAGATCCAGGATGAGGTGACAACTGCCCTCTTTTCTTGGAACAAGAAATAGTCTGGAGTAAAACCCTTTTCCTGTTTGATCTGGAGGGACAGGTTCTAGTGACCCCTAGGATATTAGAGTTTGGACCTGATTCAATGCCTCTGCCCACTGGTTGGGGGAAGATCTGGGTACCCTCTTGGAATAGGGAGTTCGCTGAAGGAGAATCTGTATCCCTGAGAAATGATTTTTAAGACCCAATGGTCCTTGGTTATAGAGACTCAATTGTACTTGAAGAGGGTGAGCCTTCCTCCTAGTTTTTGATGAGGGAAAGTAGGGCAGAGGGAGGAGGAAGAGTTATTGTGAGCACTTGCCATAAAAGCTTGGCTTAGAACTCCCTGTCTTAGAGACGGAAGTGCTCTATTGTTTGCTTCTTTGCTGGCCCTGGGATAGGGGCCTGGATGGCCTGTCCCTACGGGGCTTACCTTGGCTCTGTCTGCTAGGTACAGGGAAGACTCAGTGCTTAGAGGGAAAGTTCCTGCTGAATCTGGGAGGTTGAACTTAAAAGAAATCTTTTACTGCTTGCATAGATTTTGCTTTGTCTTCCATCTTTTTAAGTACCTCTTCTGCTTTTTCCACAAACAGGCATTCCTTATCTAGGGGTGCATCAATATGTTTAGACTTGACATGATCAGGGAGAGGTTGTTCCTTCAGCCATGCATGTCTCCTAATAACAGATCCTGTCACTGCTTCCCTGCTAGAGGCTTCTAGGGCATCATATCCACATTGTAATGAGTGCTTGGCCACTTGACAAGCAGAGTGTAGTAATTCTGCCTGCTCTTTTGAGTTGGCACGATTAGGAGAGATAACAATTTTCTGTTTTAATTGTTCCAAAGTGTGTTGATATTTTAACATATGGAACTGACAATTGAGTGCCCTGATAGCTAAGGTTGCAGAGGTGTACACTTTCTTATCCCATCTGTCCAGAGCTCTGGAGTCTTTGTCCGAAGGAAGAGGATTCTTGGCAGAACTAGTCTTAGCTCCTTTGGGTCCCTGTGTAATGACCTCAGGATCTGCAACAAGATTCCTGTGCATGTATTTGTGAGAATCCGGTAGTCTGTGGTACCTGTCAGGTTTAGTTGGGGCAAGAGGCAGGGCATCAGGGGCTAAACTGGATTCATGGAAAACATCATCCACAACTTCCAAAATAGGTGGGATGGTTCGGGGTCTGTGCAGGGGCAGGTCCAGAAACTCTCTAAGTCATTTCTTTGACTCTGGGAAGTCTTGAGATTCCCATTGAAAATGTTCCCTGAGGGAGTGAAGGGTTTTCCCAAAAGAGGGGAGGCAAAAAGGATGGATTCCTCTACATCTGAATCCTCACAAACAGTTAAGGGATGTTGTTCCTCTTCAAAAGCAGAATAATCAGATTCCTCAGACTCTTGGTCTGTCATAATTTCTGCAGAAGGATGCCTTTTCCTTTTAGGAGTGGGAGCCTGAGAACCTCAGATAAGGGAGATGAGATCCTCCGCCATTTTAAGCATTTGAGCTTGGGGTAGGGGAGCAGTAGCAAGATGGTGGATAGAAGCAGATTTCCTAGAAGTGGCCTGGCTTCTAGGCCTGAGAGAATCCATCGGTCTCTAAGAAGCGGTAGTCAGATGCAAATACATTGTTTTTTGTCTGGAATCGGTAGTGCGAAAGGCCTCCTTGGAAGCCGGTGCTTGCGTCGTGGCTCCAGACCCAACCAGGGCAGAGACAGCCAAAGGCTCAGAAGATGAAGAGGATTTCTGCGGCATACTGGTCTCGGAAAGGGTATCAGCAGAGGCTTGCATAGAAAGTGAGTTGGGCATTGGGGCTGTGAAAGCACCTCTCTGAATTCTGGAGAACTGATGACTTGCTTAGCAGAAGGATTGTTGGAAGGCTTAGCCTTGTGTGGCCTGTCTTATCTTTATCTCTAAATTTTTTTTGAATGTCGATAGATTGTTGGCTGATGGATGCCATATCAGAATTCGAAGACGGAAGATGAAAATAATTGTCTACAAAAAGAGCTCTGTGGCGAATGGTTCTCGCTTTAAAGAGGACACAGAACCAGCAACGAGGGACGTAGTGGTCTGGGCCTAAACAAGTGATGCAATAAGAATGAAAGTCTTGGTGTGGGATCTGCTTTCCACAACAGTGCAACATGAAGAACATCCTAAATTACCTGGAAGACAGTTATTGTACTCATGGAACATCACCAAAAAATGTAATACTCTGCCAACATACATCCAATTATAACATAACCCCTGTAACTTTAAAACTGCCCTGCAAAAACACCGCCTCTCCAGCTGGGTTTGTAACTGCTCAACCCTTTCATCTGCTATTACTTAATATACCTACTGTTCCTAATCTTCCCATCGCTAGCCCCTGCAAAAATATTTCAATTTCCTGCTGAACCATATAAACCCTTATCTCTTAATTTCTCCTCTCACCTCATCATTATCTACTAATCACCTTCTCCCTCTCTTTCCCCCTATTCAGATTGCATTCTACCTCTACATTTATATATACAATATAACTTCCACATTATAAGCAACTCCTGAACTGCATGTTTACTCTGGAGTTCATAATCTGTAAAATACTTAACCATGAGACCTGGCTGGCATTTGTTATATAATCTGATAGCCTGCCTGTACTATGACCTTGATTAATACTGTTGTTAATAGAATATTATCTTTACCTACATTGTATAATTTTCAACCAATTTAATTCTGCTTTTACTTTCTCTTATTGTATAACTCTTATTCTCTGTATTATTTGTAAAATGTTTTTCTTTTTTTTTCTGTGAATTTAAACCTGGAGTTTTTCTCCCTAGACCTCCACCGAAAATGGGCTTTCCCTGGACCAGTGGACTTTCCCGGTAATCAAATACCAATAAATAAATAAATATGTATGCATATATATATATATATATATATATATATATATATATATGTGTTATATGTGTGTGTGTGTATATATATATATATATATATATATATATATATATATCTGTTTTTATTTTTGATAATGATATATATTGTTAGAAATGGGGGGTAGCCATGGGCACCCCCCTGTGCAAACAGCTATGCAAACCTTGTCTTGTTTTGGGTTATTGGGAATCAAGATATATATATATGAGAACAACCCTTTTAGATCAGCGTTGACATTTTATAGAAGATTTGTGGCTGTATTTCAATTAAGGGGTGATACGAAGGAACATCTTGAGTTATTTATTGAAAATTTAGAGACAAATACAGAGTTTTTGAGATTTATGATGCATTATTCAGAATACTCCAAAGATTTCCTAGATGTGAAGCTATTTATTTGAAAGGGAAGATCAACACATGTCTCTACAAGAAGGAATGTTGGGGGAATAATCTTCTGTACAGACTTACTATGCATCCCCAGTACACGTTTAAAAATGTTATCAAAAACCATATCATTCTGGAGGTTACACACTGATGATGTACAATATAAAGAAGCTTTATCCAAAATGATGCAGAATTTTAGACATAGAGGATATGGAACAGAAGTTGTTGAGAGACTGACATTTGATCTAGAGGCAGCTAGGGATGATACTGGCAGATCATTCCTTTTTGGACGGATTCCAACTACAAAAACTGAGAAGTGTATGAACAACAAGAATAGAATTACTCTTACTTATGCCACTGACATCCTCTACATCTGTGACGTGATCAAAGACAACTGGAAAATTTTGTTAACCGATTCTAATCTTAAGAATATAGTGGGTGTTATACCTGCCTTTACATTTAAGAGGAATTGTAACCTCAAACAACAGTTATGCTATAAAACTGCTTTGGATGATAAAAACAGATCCATGAGGATAGGTACTTTTCCATGTTGGTCATGCTCATCATGTAAATACATTTCATAGGTTCATAGGTTCATACTAGGCTATCTGCCCTAGGGCATTTATAAGTCTAGCCAGAGTGTGTTTGGCTTTCGCCACCCATTTTAAATGAATTTTGTTAAGCCCTTTTTCGAGGTTAGTATACTGTGCCTCTGTCTAACAGTGACACAGAAGTGATACCCGGGGTAAATCTACTTATCTCCCATCCACTCATCAAGATTCCTCTTGAAGAGAGTCAATGAGGGACTCTGCCTAACCTGGACTGGGATTTTATTCCAGAGTGAAGGGAGACACTGGGTTATGAATCTGTCCCTCCTGCATGTCCTATTTATTTCAGTGCTGAGGTTCAAGTCTCTCGAGTGCGTAGCTCGATGGGATTTGGATTTTCTGAGGTGCAGCATGTCCATTAATTCCGGGTTGGAAATGGCTTTATACGTCAGGCACAGATCGCCTCTGAGCAGGTGGTATGCCACTGAGTACAGCTGGAGTTTCTTTAACCGGGCAGCATATGGCATCTGTTTGAGCCCTTTGATCCTCTTGCTGAGGTACTTTTGGGGTCTTTCCAGTTGCTGCAGGTGTCTGGTAAGGTACATCCCAAAAGGGGCATTGTACTCAATTATGGGTCTGGTGAGGGATGAGTAAAGAGGCACGATGACATCCCTGATCTAGATGTGAATCCCTTCATGATTAGGTGGGCTATATAAAATGTTTTTCTAACCACTTTGGCCACGTGGTTGTCAAATGAGAGACTGCTATCAACTTGGGTCCCCAGGTCCCTAATTACTTCTTCCGTACTTAATGGATTACCACCTCTGTGGTAATTTTTGGGCACTTTGTTTTAGCCAAAGTGGATGACTATACACTTTTTGGCATTTAGCTTGAGGCCATGGCTCTGGCACCAGTTGTCTGTTTCTATGAGGCCCTTTTGTAGGATGCTTGTGTCGGCCGGAGAGTCGATTATGGCGCCCAGTTTGCAGTCATCTGCGAACTTGGTCAGCCACAGTCCTTCCGTGTTAGCCTGTACCTCCGAGAAATATATACCGAACAAGAGAAGTCCCAGGACTGAGCCTTGTGGGACGCCACTTGTAACTGGTTTGGAGTCTGACATGGCTCCAGCAATTCTAGCCATGTGGGTTCTGTCCTTGAGCCAGTTTGCAACCCATCTAGTGACATAGGGGTTTATATTGAAGCTGGTGAGCTCATCTATAATGCCCAAGTGGGGTATTGTATCGAAGGCTTTTGCAAGGCCCAGGTAGGCTGTGTGGGCCACCTTCTCCTTGTCAATGGCCTTGGTGACTGTTTCAAAGAAATCAACCAGGTTTAAAAGGCAGGATCTGCTCTTAACAAAGCCGAACTGGGTAGGATCCACTGTCTGTAGGTCCCCAATATCTTTATTTATGAGGTCCATGATGATCCTTTCCATAGCTTTGCAGACCAAGCTAGTCAGGCTTATGGGCTGATAGTTTCCAGGATCTGTTGAGACACCACCTTTGTGGAGAGGGACCATTGTTGCTGTACGCCACTCTTTGGGTACATATCCTGTAGTAAGGCTGAGATTGAACAGTAGTTTTATGTTTGGGTTTAGTTGTTCTTGGAGTTCATGTAGGACGCAGCCCGGGGCACCGTATGGTCCCATTGATGCTGTGTTTTTTGCTTTGGAGAGGACGGCTCTTACCTGAGCATCTGAGATGTCAGGGGGGCAGCACTCTGCTGGGATAGATATTTGCCCTTTTGGTGGGGAAGGGGGGGGGAGTTTGCGGTGAACCTGTCAGCTAGGATGTTGGCAATGTCTGTGGGTTCGGTGTATTTTTTGTCATTTTGGACTAATTCTGAGCATATCTGGGAATTACCACCCAGGTTCCTAACATAACTAAAGAAAGCCTTGTGATTATCCTTAGTGTCTTGTGCAATTTTTCTCTCGAAGCTGGCCTTAGACGATTTTATGAGTGCCCGTAGTTTTTTGCTAATACTGATCAGAGATGCCTTCCCTTTTTGGGATTTTGCTCTATCATGTAGTAGCTTCCTCCTTCTATTGTATAGTTTGTTAATGGCTGGGGTCCACCAGACAGGACGCCTAACTTTGGAGGATTGGGTCTTGGTTTTATTTGGGACTGCATGATCCATGCATTCCTGAAGGTGTTCATAGAATGCGTTTATAAAGGATTCTGTGGTCTGGGCCGTATTTTCCACAGGCCTGGGGGTTTTGAAGGATTCCACCTCAATTTTGAGGAGTGTGAAATTTGCTTTAGAGAAGTTTTTCACTGTGGTTTTCTGGGCATGGGCTGGGATCGGGATGTGAATATCTAGTGAGATTAGTTTATGGTCTGATCTTACCAGTGAGGGATACACTTCTGGTCTGGAGCATAGAGTCCCCATGTTGGTGATGATCAGGTCTAGTATGTTTTCCCCTCTTGTGGGAGTGGCAACAAGTTGTTCCATAGCATTTGAGTTTATAAATTCTAGGAACCTTTGGGCTAGGGTGTTGGAGCTAGAGTAATGCTCCCAGTCTATGTTAGGGTAATTGAAGTCGCCCAATATAATGATGTTTGGAGAGACCCTCATATTTTCCAGTGTTCTCAGGAAGGCCGAGTGGGGTTCCTGGGTTTGGGAGGGTGGTCTGTAGCAGGCTATAAACTGGAAGGCAGTTTTACCCACTGTTAGTTGCACATGGATAGTCTCTGATGCTTTGTGCTGTGCCGCCAACCTGGAGGTGTGGGTATCTTTGACGAATATTGATACTCCCCCTCCTTTTGTGGTTTGGTCCAAGTTTGGGGCCGAAAAACATGGTATGAGGTATAATCTGGTAGTGCTGGGGTGCTCTTGGGAGCCTTGAACCAGGTTTCTGTTACTGCACAGATATCGATGTTCTCCATGCTAAGGAGAGTTTCGAGCACATGCATCTTGAGGTTTAGACTTCTGGCATTGAGTAGCATTACTCTTAGTTTCTTATCCCTTGTAATACCTATGGAGGTGGGTTTGTCTTTTGAGCCTTGCCTAAAAAAGGCACTATGGGGGTGGGAAGAGCCTTTGCCAATATCCGAAAGCCCAGTGTTGACAGGTGCAAGCCGTTCCTAGCGAAGCATCGTGGCTTGTCGAGCATGTTATCCCAGGCAGACAGGCATTGGATCCCCTTTGAATGACACCAATACTTAAGCCAATTGTTGAAATTGATCATGTTGTCTTCATATTGTGGCATCATTCTTGGTGAGGGTAAGATGCTACTCAAGGTCAAGGTCATACCGGCCTGGGCTACATGCTCAGAGAGCTCCTCTATGTCTCTTTTCATGCAGTCCAGGGAGGTACGTCTCAGGTCATTCACACCAGCATGGACAATGACTGAGTCATATTTGTACTTGACTTGGAGTGAGCTGAGTGCTTGTGTTATGTGCCGGATCCTAGCACCTGACAGGCAGCTCACTGTGACCTTCTCCTTGTTCAGCCTGGTGAGCAGGACGTCAGTGTGCCTGATGATAGTCACCTATTACAAGTGTATCAGGTGTGTTGTTTAGCCTTAAGGGCTGGGACTGTTTGGCACACTGGCTTTGTGAGCTATGTGTTTCACGTGTTTTGTTTTGGGGTAGC
>NC_056740.1:266089495-266321995 GCF_019279795.1 Protopterus annectens
TTTTATCTTTTTGTATTTGTATACCTTTTTAAACAGTTTTGCACAGTGCACCATTCTCCAGTACTTAAAATCTGTGTCTTTAAAAAAGTTTAATTTTTTAATTGCTTAATTAAGCAGTATTGATTAAATTTGGCGCCTTTTTGTGTTTAAAAATATGTAAAATTCATTTCCTTATTGTATTCTGAAGAAGGCTAACTATTGTGTGCCGAAAAGCGCTTCAAATAAAGTTCGTTTCCCAGGTTGGACGTGGATTTTTTCTGTTTTTGGATGTGTGAGCATTGTAAGCCAAAGTCCCTCAGTGTTGGTCTGTACTTCAAAGAAGTAGATGCCTAACAAAAGTGGTCTTAGGACAGAACATTGCAGTACACTACTTGTCACTTATCTGGAGCTGGATTTGGAGTCGGCTACTTTTACAGTGTGTTCTGCCAGTAAGCCAGTTTGCAACCCATCGAGTGACTTAGGGATTAATGTCCAGCTTAGTAAGTTTATCTATGATTCCAGAGTTGGGGATAGTGTTGAAAGCCTTGGCGTGGTCCAGGTAGGCTGTGTGAACCCCCTTACCCTCGTCCATGGCTCTGGAGACTGATTTGAAGAAGTCGATCAGGTTCAGGAGTTAAGATCAGCCCTTCACAAACCCAAACTGGGTGGGGTCCAGTGTTTGAAGGTTGCCGATGTCTTTATAAGTTCCATGATAATACGTTCCATGGCCTGGCAGATCAGGCTCATCAAACTGATGGGATGATAGTTCCAGGGATCCAAAGTGGATCCCCCTTGTGGAGTGGGATGACTGTAGCTGTGCGCCACTCTGTGGGCACGAAACCTGAGGTGAGGGTATGATTAAACATGACACATAGGTGAGGTGCCAGTTCATTTTGTAGTTCATACAGTTCACAGCTCGGGATGTCATCTGGTCCCATGGATGCTGTATTCTTGGCTTTGGAGAGTGCATTTTTTACCTGAGTGGTCATGATTACCAGAATTTGGCATTCTTTCGATATTGAGATGGGCCCTTTAGGGGGTGAGAGGGGAGTGAAGTTGGCACTGAATCTATCTTCCAGGATATTGGCAATATTCTTGGTATCAGTATATCTAGTGCCATTCTGCTGTATGTCAGTGCAGATCTGAGTATTGCCATTTAGATTCTTGACATAGCTATAGAATGCCTTGTGGTTGTCTTTGGAATCTTTGGCAATTTTGTTTTCGTAACTAGCTTTGGATGATTTTATGAGTGATCTCAGCTTTCTACTGAGGTTGGTGAGGGAGTTTTTTGAATCATGGGTTCTTCCTCTTTTCTGCAATAGTTTCTTTCTTCTGTTGTACAGTTGGTTTATGACAGGGGACCACCAGATTGGCTTCCTTTTTTTTTTTTAGAGGACAGCATCTTGGTTCTGTTTGGGATGGCTCAGTCCATGCAAGTGAATGTGCTCATACAGCACCTTAGTGTAGGATCCAGCAGTTGAACTTCTAGTTCCCATCTGCATGGGTGTCATGAAGTGTGTTACTTCTCACTTGAGAAGCATGAAGTTGGCTTTGGAGAAGTTTTTTTACAGAGGCTTCCTTAAAGGATGGTGGGAGTGGGATGCGGATGTCAAGGGTGATTAGCTTATGGTCTGATCTGACCAACAAGGGGGTGACCACTGGTGTGGAGCATAGATCTCCCATGTTGGTAATGACTAGGTCTAGAATACTGGTATAACTGGTGGGACTATGAATTAGTTGCTCTAGAGTATTGGAATTTATGAATTCCAAGAACCGTTGAGCAAAGGTGTTGGTACAGGAGTAGCTTTCCCAGTTAATGGCAGGGTAGTTGAAATCACCCAGTATTAGGGTGTTTGGTTGTATCTTAATATTTTCCAGTATGTTTAGAAAGGTGTAGTGAGAATCTTGTGGCAGGGTGCGGGATCTGTAGCAAGCTACAATTTGTATTGCAGTCTTACCTAGTGTTAGTTGCATATGGAGAATTTCAGATGCATTGTGTTGGGGAACCAGCCTGGAGGTGTGAATATCCTTGGTGAATATGGACACTCCTCCACCTTTAGTGTTTTGGTCCTGATTTGGTGGCTGAAAAGTGTGATATGAGTTGTAGACTGCTATTGCAGGGGTGCTCTCTGGAGCTTTGAACCAGGTCTCATTTACTGCATAGATATTGATGTTCTCCATTTTTAGGAGAGCTTCGAGAGAGTGCATCTTGAGGTTTAGACTTCTAGCATTGAGTAGAATTATCTTCAGATTTTGCTTGCTTGTACCCATTACAGTAGTTGTTTTGTCCTTTGAACCTTGCCTAAAAAAGCACTATGGGGTGGCAAGAGCCTTAGCCAGTAACCTGAATCCCAGGGGCGACAGGTACAAACTATCTCTTGCAAAGCATTGTGGTTTGTCAATCATGTCGTCCCAGGCAGACAGATACTGGATCCCCTTTGAATGACACCAGAAGCTTAGCCAATTATTGAAGTCAATGATTTTGTCCTTGTACTGTGGTATCATTCTGGGCGATGGCAAGATGCTGCTCATGGCTAGGGTCATACCTGCCTGAGCTACATGATCCTAGAGCTCTTCCATGCCTCTTTTCATGTAGCCCAGGGAAGTACATTTCAAGTCATTCACTCCAACATAGACAATGACAGAGTCATATTTGTAGTTGCTGAGGAGTGACTTGAGTGCATGCATTATGTGGCAGACCCTGGCACCCGACAGGCAACTAACTATAAATTTCTCCTTGTTCAGCCTGGTGAGTGGGACATCGGTGTGCCTTACTATAGAGTCAGGCACACTGACACACTATAGAGCCTGACTATTTCTGTGAGCCAATTTGCAACCCACCTAGCAATATAAGTATTGATGCCAAGTTTGGTGAGTTTATCAATGATACCTGAGTGGGGAATGGTATCAAAGGCCTTGGCCATGTTGAGGTAGGCTGTATGCACTGCCTTACCCTCATCCACAGCCTAGGTGACTGCCTCAAAGAAGTCAACTAGGTTCATCAAACAGGATCTTCCTTTGACAAAGCCAAACTGTGTGGGGTCAAGAGTTTGGAGATTGCTTATATCTTTGTTAAGAAGGTCCCTGATGATGCGCTCCATAGCTTTGCATACCAGATTCATCAGGCTAATGGGGCGATAGTTCCCAGGGTCTGTAGTCGCTCTTCCTTTATGGACATGGACAACTGTAGCAGTGTGCCATTCGGTAGGTTCAAAGCTTGAGGTTAGGCTGTGATTGAACAGGGCACACAGGTGTGTTGCTAGTTCATTTTTTAGTTCATGTAGTATGCAGCCAGGGATATTATTAGGTCCCATGGATGCTGTATTCTTGGCTTTGGACAATGCAGCTTTTACCTGTGCTCCAGAGATGTTGGGTACCAGGCTTTCTTCTGGTACTGTGATAGGGCCTTTGGGGGGGATGTAAAGTTGGCACTGAATCTGTTGGCCAGTATGTTGGCTATATCTGTTGGCTCAGTATAGGAGGTACCATTGTGCAATAACTCAGATCAAAAATGGGTATTTTGGTATAGCTATAGAAGCCTTTGTGGTTGTTTTTAGTGTTTTTAGTGTCAGCTACAATTCTGCCTTCATAGCTAGCTTTAGAGGATTTGATAAGGGATCTCAAATTTTTGTAGAGGCTAATAAGGGAGTTTTCCAGTTTTGTGACTTCACTTTTTTCTTCAACAGTTTCTTCCTTCTGTTGTAGAGTTTATTGATGGCTGGAGACCACCAGATTGGCTTCCTTTTTTTACAGGAGAGTGTCTTGGTTCTGTTTGGTATGGCGAGTTCCATGCATTTGAGCTCATGCTCTTACAGTGCACTGGCATATAATTCAGCATTCATGCAGCTATTTTACATTGGCATGGGTGCCGAGAAGTTAGCCACCTCTGTTTTTAGAAGCCCAAAGTTAGCGTTGGAGAAGTTTTTCAGGGTAGTCACCTTTGCGGGTGGTGAAGATGAAATGGAGATTTCCATGGTGATCAGTTTGTGGTCGGATCTAACCAGGGAGGAATTGACTATAGTTGTGGAGCAATGGTCTCCCATGTTGGTGATAACCAGGTCGAGAATGTTGCTTTCTCTAGTGGGGGTCTGAATGAGCTGGACCAGGCCATTGGATTTGATGAATTCCAGGAAGCATTTGGCCGGTGCATTGGTACCCAGTATGAGAGTATTGGGCTGGACCTTGATAGATTACAGGGTGCTCAGGAATGTGGAGTGAGAGTCTAGGGACATGGTTGGTTCTGTAGCAGGCTATGGCCTGTATTGCCAACTTACTCAGTGTTAGTCGTACCTGAAGTATCTCAGATGCATTATGCTGGGCTACCAGTCTAGAGGTGTATATATCCTTTATGAATATGGAGACACCGCCACCTTTAGAGATTCCGGCCATATTCCAGGGCTGAAAGGCATGTATTGAGTTGTAGCCTGGACGTGCAGGGGTGCTATCTGCCTCTTTAAACCAGGTATCCATTACAGCACAAATGTTGACATTCTCCATTTTGAGGAGATCTTCGAGTGAGTGCATCTTGAGATTTAGACTTCTAGCATTGAGCAACATGACCCTCAGATTGCATTTCTTTGTAGCTGTTATGGTCTAAATTTGGTCTTTGGAACCCTGCCTAAAAAGCCACTATGGGGGTTGCAAGAGCCTTAGCTAGTAGCCAGAATCCCAGGAGTGACCATTGCAGGTCGTCTCTGGGAAAGCATCAAGGTCTGTCAGTTATGTCATCCCAGGCAGACAGACACTGGATCCCCTAAGAATGACATAATGGTTAAGGTGTTCACCTTGCAAACACAAGGTGCAGGGTTTGATTCTCACATGGGGTAATGGGCTAAGTTTAAAATGGCCCACAGGGTAGTTAGCCTAGTACTAACCTAGGGACATGTACATTAAGGCAGGGAAGAAGGAGGGCAACAGAAAGTAACAGGGTAGAGGAGGGAGGGACAAAATACTGCAAAAGTGAGAAGTAAGAGTTCTAGAAGTATCTATCATAAGATCTTACACGACTGTACTATGCCCTTATCATTGTTGCAGTATATTCTTTACTCTTGGGAAAGTACAAAAGCTACTGGAAAGTATGGGAGGAGGAATGCACAGAAGAGTTCCACACAAACCTGTGGATGGTCCTAGCAAAATCTACCCTGGTCCTTGAAATGATATGCAAGTTGTGAAGGGAAGACCAAGTAGCAGCTTTCAAAGTGGATCTAGTACTCAGACCCTTGAAAAAAGCACCAGAAGAAGCTGTGATAGAATGAGCATGAACAGAAGAGAATGAAAAGATCAGCAAAAAGAAAAGGCCTTAGAAATTCAGCAGGAGATGCTTTGCTTATTAACTACCAAACCCAATTTTCTGGCTTGAAAGATACAAAAGGTTGCTCAGATTTCCACATATATTTTGTCTTGCCCAAGTAACATCTGAGCCATTTATGTACGTCTAAGGTGTGAAGAACCCTCTCCCTAGTATTCTTTGGAGAAGGGAAAAAAGAAGGAAGATAAATGGTCTGATTTGAGGACAAATCATTAACCACTTTTGGCATAAAGAAGGATATAAGGATTGGTACGAAGAGACAACCTGTTCTTGTAAAAAAAAAACAAAAAAGGAGGAACCGACTTGAGTGCCTGAAGTTTAGAGACCTTGCTGGCAGAAGTAAGAGCCACCAACAATACAGGCTTCCAGTTATAATGTTGTAGGTAAGAAGAAAATGGAAGCTGACAAAGGGACTGAGCCAATTTCTCAAGAGCACAATTAAGGTCCCACGAAGGAATAATAGGCTATCTTGAACACCGAATATGAAGAATGCCATTTAAAAATTGTTTGACTTCAAAACTAGAAGCCAAAGCTGGATTTAGAGGCAGATAAGTGGAAATGGCTGTCAAATGAAGGGTGGACAAGTCAGAGCAAATAAAAGATCCATTGCTTTTGTGAGGAGATCAGTCTTGTGAGGTAACTTGTGATGATCGCCACTGGCCAGATGAAATAGAAGGGGAACTCAGTGCTGCCTGAGCCAAAAGGGACTCACTAGCATGATTTGGGGTGTGTCCCATATGATCATGTGAAGGACATTTGGTAGTAGAGGATGAAGGGGATAAGCATAATGGTGTCCACTTTCCAAGCCAGAATATTTGCCACTCTGGATAAGAACTGGGTAAGTTGTCTGTTCAGACAGGAGGCAATAAAAGATCTAACTGAGGAGTACTCCACTGATGTACAATGTCCAGAAACATCTCCCAGTGATGTATCTATTTGTAAGTATTTGTCCTGGACCTGCTCAAAGAATCTGCAACAAGAGTGTTCTCTAAAGGAATGTAGACTGCCTGAAGAACCAGGTAGTGATGGACTGCAGAATCCCAAGCTTGAAGAGCCAGCCTACACAGAAGGTAAGATTTTGAGCACCTTTGCTTGCTGATGTACCACATGATGGTGCTGTTGTCTGTAAAATCCCTTAGAGGACCTGGAGCCCAAAGACAGTGAAAAGCCTGAAGAGCTAGAAGTAGAACCTTGATCTCCTTGTGGTTAATATGTTCTGTCAGTTGTTGGTGGGGCCAAAAACCCTGTGCTTTTAAGCTGGTAGAGGAAACTCTCCAACTGTGATCAGAGGTATTCATGTACAGCTCCTGAACAGAGAGAGGAGCCTGAAAAGGCAGGCCTGGATTCAAGGAAATCTGATGAATCCACCAGAGGAACTCAAGCTTGAGACAAAGCAAGAGAGGAACCAGATACTCTTGAAGATGGCAATGCTGTAGCCAAATGGTCTGGGAGGTACCACTGAAATTTCCTCATGTGGAGTTTGGCAAGGAGAACCATGGGAATGGTGAATGCCATGTACCCCAGAGCTTGGAGAAAATCCCTTGCAGGAAAGACTGGGAGAGGAAGAAAGACTAAAAATAAGCAATCAAGCAGAGGTCCTTGTAGGGAGGGAGACAAGCCAAGATTGGAATGGTCTGAATAATGCAATCCAAAAACACCTAGTCCAATGAGGGCATCAACACAGATTTTTTGAGGTTAAGGTTAAGCCCCACAGTGCCAGAAGAAGCATACTGAAGTGTACTGAAGTTCTGAGCTGCTGGGAGGGGGGTTTAATTAAATGATCATCCAAATAAGGGGGATAGTTGAACTGCTTGAAGTCTATATGAGGCTTCCACAGGGGTCAGGCATTTGGTAAAGACCCTTGGAGCAGTAGAAGGACTAAAAGGCAAAGCATAAAACCTATAATGGGAGGAAGAAACAAAGAAATGTAAAAACTTCCTGAAGTGAGGGTGAATAGGAATATGGAGGTAAGTGTCCTTCAAAATCAGAGATACCAGCAAGGCTTGAGGAAGCAACAGAGGGAAAAGTATCTGAAGAAACAAAATCCTGAAACAAGAGAAGTCAAGAATGGGCCGCCACAACCCCTCCTTCCTGGGAAATATACGCATTTTGGAATAAGAACATGTTCCCTGCTGAGGCAAGGGTACAGGTTGGATGGTTCCTTGTTTCTCCAAATCCTGCAGAACAAAAGAAAAATGACAAACTGTGAAAGAGGAGGCTGAAGAAGACTAGAGAATGGAGGAAGGGGCTTCCAAACCATAATATAAAAATTTTGGATAGTGGAGAGTACCCATGCATTTGGGGTTATCTGTTGCCAAATATGAAAAGAAAGAGTCAGCCTGAAGGAGAGAGGAATCTGGCAAGATGGAGGGAAGGCTGAATGTCAGATAGAGCCAGATGTGTCAGGAAAGAAGGTTTGTGGCTCCTATAACTCTGAGGGGGCTTAGGAACCTCCTGTTCCTGGCATGTTGTCTAGGCTGCCTATGGAAAATAGAACATTTAGATGGATAATTCCTCTGGAACACAAAATGAGTACTTTTAAGACAGAACTGAACTAATTCTGATACAATGTAAGAGGTAGAGTTAGAAACTAAATAATAACCAAAATCCTGGAGGTTGGATTTGGCTTATTTAAATAAGTAATTTACCAGATAACAATAGGCAGTACTAGAAAAGGCAAGGAGTTATTAACAAAAAGTCACCAAGATTGTTAGTTTATGATGTCCTGCATTGGAGAAATTAATCTTTGTTTGCCACTTATTATTCATGTTTTCATATTTATATTCATATTTTTATAGCTGAGAGACCTACATTTTATTGAGATTTACAGTGTGAAACATGAATGTGGGAGATGTGGCAATTCAATGTCAGTATTGGTTTATATCATACTATACTGGAAATAATGCTATTTGCTTGTTAGTAATTATGAAAATAAGCAATATTTCCATATATACTTAATACTTCAAAGCACAAGTGACTTAAAAAGTGTTGCATGACATTAGGTAAAACCTTAGATGTTGTTAAAAAAAACTGTCTTTGATTTTTGCAATGTAAGTTGTACATCTTGAGAGATATCCAGTATTATTGGGTCTACTTTATTCCCGCGAAAGTCGAATCGGTCAAATACAATTCGCGCAAACCATAACGAGCGAAACATGAATACGTTGATTGCACTAAACCACAAAATTCGAAATCTCGATCTCTCATAGTTGGCCAACCCCACCGCCCACAACATACTACCTACCGAAACACAGTAAAAAACAACACATACACACACTAAAGTAAAGCACTGAAACCTTACTTCTAACCCTACACACCCTATCTATGCACTATCCTTAACCCCTCCCTAACCCTAAGGTCTGTAACTACTGCACACTTACCCTACTGAGCTATACTCAAACAAACTAAATATTCTACACACATACACTTAACAAAACCCTACACTAAACCTTACATACATTACCTATCTATGCACTTCCCTTAACCCATACCCTAACCCTAAGGTCCTAAACTATCGCACACTTACCTTACGGAGCTATTCAGCAGATGGGCCAACTATGCGAATTCAATATTTCCACTTTCGCAGTTTAGTGCATTCAACGTACTTGCATTTCGCTCGTTATGTGTCGCGCGAATTGTATTAGACCGATTCGACTTTTGCGGGAATAAAGTAGACCCGTATTATTTCTATTATTAGGTTCATAATTGTACAATTAAACACATTTTCATATTTCTGTAAATATCTCAGTAAACATGCACTTATAGATGAATTCCTTGTTGTCATGTGAAAGTTTATGCCTGGTTAACAAAAATGTTATAACAGTATGTGTCCAGGTTGTACACTTTCCAACATATGAGAATTTGTAAAGGTTTAGAAAAAAATATAATTTGGGGGTTGTATGCATTATAAGATATTACAGTATTTATGGAAAAGACTATAAATGTACTTACTGTTATCACTGTAAAGAATGCTTTTTACTGTTAACATTACTATTTGTACAGTTTGAATAGCTTTTATTGTTTACAAAATGATTTACATTTGTTTGTTATGTTTTTTTCAGAAAATGCTCTGGAATGCAGGATGAGGGTCAGCTACTAGATGTGTGACAGGGTGTATATCATGACCTCGAAACAGCATAACGCTGAACACCTTTTCATCGACAAATATATGTTGAACTCCAAATAACCGAATGGCCAGATCACCAATTTCTTCTCCAGGGAAAGAAATCGGTAGGCCAACTGAACACAACACATGAATACAAACATTACAAAGTGGGTAGCTTCACCCCCCCCCCACACACCCTTACTAAATATACTAACTCTGAGATCGCACTACAGTGGGGAAAAAGGCAAATCCACAGCAACAGCCAACCGTGTTTTTTCCTAGGAAAAAAACTCATTGATCTGGCTGTTCAGTTAACTGGGATTCGACATATGTGTTGATGAGCAGGTGTTCGGCGTTATGTGGTTTTGAGATTGTGTTATAGACCAGTGTGACATTCCACATCACATAGGTGTTAATGAGTTAAGAATCAAGCTCAACTGCAGACTTCATGAAATGCCCATTTATAATGATGACAAAATTGCAAAATACATATTATTCCTACTAATAACTGTACAAGTCACAGGTTTTTACATATTTGCATAAAATCTAAATAGGTAATAAATAAAGAATAAACAGCCTTATCATCAAGACACTGGTTAATGTTACTGCTGAAAGTTTTTAAGCTTATTTATTTATCTAATAAAGCTCATAAACTGCCCTTACATCTAAAATATTCTTTTTAGCCAACCATCAGGAAAGTATCGTGGAAGATGATGAATATCAACTGCAATATATTTTGTATATTCAAAATAACAATACTATGCCCTTTGTCTGCAAGATTAATGATCAGATGTTTGCTACAATGTAATTAACTGTTTGAGTATGTTTTGTCAAATTGCAGCATATATCAGACCTGTTAGCACAATTAAGTTTCAAAATGTTCATCCATTCAAATCAACAACTTTATAAAAATGATTGACTGCATCATTACTAAAACATGGTGTAAAACTACTGTTTTTCTTAAAACATGCAAGTAAAGGTCCATACCAAGTTACAAAGGCATAACCATTCTCAGATTCTCCGGAAAAAAAATTCATTTTCAGATTGTATACAAGTATGAGTTATAGTCATAATACCCTTTTCATATGGTAAAGTAACACCTTAAGGAAGGGTGGCATTACTAGAGCTGGCCTCCGTTTGTTTGCAGAGTTATTTTGCAAAGAGCAGCACTGAATTGCTATGCAAATTAAGGCCAGTGAACGTCATTCACTCTGACAACAAAAACAAAGAGGCATTTTGATAAACATGCAGCCATATGTAAAAAGCATACTGTACTTAAGGGATAAGCAATAAGGGGAAAGCCAGTACAGATAAGGTACCTTAGATGTTAGCATAGCACTACGATTCATAGAGAAAATGTAATAGGACCTCATTTGCATACAAAACATATAAAAGACTATGAACTTATGTGATTTATTTAAGAGGACCATGTTATCTGAGGATTACTCAAGTTAGGCAGTAAATTAATTAAAAAACTGCAAACTTTTTAAAGGAAGAAAAAATAATACAAATATGGGAAATTAATATGGAATATTATATAGCAATAAAATACAGTCTCTCAACAACAGGTACTGTTATGACTCTGTCATAGTCCATGTTGGTGTGAATGACTTGAGGCATACCTCCCTGGACTATATGAAGAGAGACATGATTGAATTCATTGAATATGTGTCCCAGGCAGGTATGTCCCTAGCCTTAAGAAGCATTCTACCATCACCCAGAATGATGCCTCAATACAAACAAAAAATAACTGATTTTAACAATTGGCTTACTTTCTGGTGTTATTCCAGGGGGATCCAGTACCTAACAGCCTGGGAAGATATGATCAGCAGACCACGATGCTTTGCTAGAGATGGCCTGTATCTGTCTCACTTGGGCTTTGGGCTTCAGGCTTCTGGCAAAGGCCCTTGCCTCCCCCATAGTGACTTTTTTAGGAAAAGTCATGAGGTCAACACTACCAACATAAAAATTTAAACAAAAAGCAAATTAAAGGTCATGCTGCTAAACACTAGGATTCTAAACATTGAAACTGCACTCATTGTAAGGATTCTTAACCCTGGAAGATGCTGACATTTGTGCAGTCACAGAAACCTGGTTCAAAGCTGTGGAGAGCACCCCAGGCTTACCTGGTTACTCATCCTATCACACATTCAGACCCCAAACTGTGGGCAGCAAAGCCAAAGGAGGTGGAATTTCAGTATATATTAAAGACACACACTTCCAGGCTGGTCAAACAGTATGATGCACAGGGGACACTCCAGGTGCAGTTAACCATTGACAAGACCTCCATTCAAATTATAGCTAGCTACAGGCCCCCAAATTTTACTCAAGATGCCCACTCCACCTATCTGGACCTCTTCAAATCTATCAAGATTCAACCCTTTACTCTGATCCTGGGTGACATTAATTATCCAAGCATAGACTGGAAAAACTACTCATGCCAGAACACAAATGCCTAGAGATTCCTCGATTTTATAAATGGAAATGCCTTGGAACAGCTAGTCGATACCTCTACAAGAGGTGACAATATCTTGGACTTGGTATTAACCAACATGAGTGTAGAATATGAACAGCCAAAGCATGTGTTTGAGAAAATTGAGTATGTGACAGTCTGTATGTAGTAAAATGTATTATGTACTGTGAACTTTGAATGAACTTTGAGCAACGAGGAAATGCTGAAAAACAAGTGTCTGGCTGAAAGCAGGAAATGTGCCTTTTATGGAAATGCATCCAATTTTCTTTCTTTGCCCGGAGATATGATGATGTGAATTGCCTCATGTTTACGGGTAAACCTTTAATTGGTTAATTGCCCTGTATAATGGTCTAATTGGTTCATTTCTCTTTTTTTGTATTGTCAGCAATATCACCAGTATATATGCTTGTTTATTCCTTTGTTCTGGGAGTCTCCCTGGTGCTTTCCATGAGGCTCCTGCATGTGTGTACTGTAGATAATAAAAACCATTGAAAGAGAGAAAGAACTGTATCTGTCTTCATTTTTAAAGTATTCTGAAACGTAACATGAGTATCACCCTACCTGGTAAGATCCGACCATAAAGTGGTCACTTTCAAAGTCACCATCTCCCCTGACTCCCCTCTAGCTAGGGGCAAACAAAAAAACTTCTTCAAAACTGATTACAACCTCCTGAGGGATGGTATAAACAGCTTCACTGCCCCCTCCCCCACAGTAGGAACTGGCACCAATCTACACCAAAGTACTATACAAGCATTTATATAGATGCATTGAATCAGGAATACCCAACAGGACAAAAATCATCCTCCGCAAGGAAGAGTCAATCTGTCTGGTGGACATCTGCAATAAATAAACTATATAACAAAAGGAAATAATTACTATCCAGGACCAAGAAGGAGCAGGTGCCCAATTGGAAGCAATCTCTCCTTACTCTGAACAAGCAAATAAGAGCACTAATGAAATCCTCTAAAGCCAACGTCAAGTCCAAATTGGCCACATCTGCTAGAGACAATCATAAGGCCTTCTTCACATATGTCCAAAATTTCAAAGGAAACACCCAGATCTGTTCAGAACTGGTGGTCAAGGACACCATATACACAAATGCTGTAGATATAGCCAATCTACTGGCTGACAGATTCAGTGAAAATTTCTCCCCTCTGTCCCCCATCAGTAAATCAGGACATCCCCAGTACCTGTCCCACACCCCTTATCTCTACTGAACAGGTCATCACTACCCTCTCAAAGGCAAAAAATACAGCCTCCATAGGACCCGATAACATCCCTGGTTGCATCCTACATGAACTCAGGCATAAACTTGCAGCACCATTAGGCACCCTATTCAACCAAAGCCTGAGTACCAGCTTTGCCCCAGCCGGGTGGAGGATAGCACTCTTCAAGAAAAATCTTGATGATTGGATGGGAAATAGGAAATTCACCCTGGGGATCACCTCTGTGGCTCTGCTCGACAGTGGCACAGGAAAATAATTTTCTTGGGTGGCAAAAGCCAGGGTACCTTTTTGGCTGGGCTTGAATAGGCCCCAGGGCTGATAGCCTAGTACCTACCTATGAACCTACGAAGCTATGATAGCCACTGTCATCCCTTTACACAAAGGTGGAGCGTACACTGATCCGGGAAATTATAGACCCATCAGCCTAACTACCCTGATCTGCAAGGCCAGGAAACAGATTGTCATGGACTTCATTAACAGGGACATTGGCAACCTCCAAATACTCAATTCCACACAGTTTGGCTATGGCAAGGGGAGGTTATAGCTATTAAATCTGGGTGATTTCTTTGAGACAGTCACCAAAGCCATGGACAAGGGGAAGATGGTGCACACCACCTACCTTGACCTGGCTAAAGCATTCAACACTATTCCCCACTTGGCATACTTGAAAACTCTCTCATCTAGGCATCAATCCATATGTTACCAGATGGGTAACAAACTGGCTTAATGACAAAACCCACCTAATCAAAATAGGGGAAGCCACCTCAAGCAGTCAACCCGTAATAAGTGGCATACCTCAGGGATCAGTCTTGGGGCCTCTGTTATTTGGGATATACTTCTATGAGGTGCAGGCCAAAACCATTGGACTATGGCTGACCAAGTTTGCAGATGATGGCAAGCTGGGTGCAGTCATCAATTCCCCAAGTGTTGTGGATGTCCTCCAAGAGGGCCCCACCCAAACAAATGACTGGTGCCAGAAACATGGCCTCAAGCTGAATGCCAAAAAATGCATCATCATCCCTTTTGGAGTGAATTACATCCCCACGTATTATCACATTATTAACAATGTCCTAAGTACACAATCAGTAGTGAGGGATTTGGGCACCCAAGTTGATAGCAGCCTGACTTTTGACCACCATGTTGCTTCCGTTGTATGGAAAGCTTACTACATGGCCCACCTCATAAGCAAGGGTATCTCATCCAGAGACAAAGAGGTCATAACATCCCTGTATTCTTCACTTATAAGGTCAATTATTGAGTACAATGCCCCTTTGGCATGTACCCCGCAAAGTACATGCAGCAGCTGGAAAGACCACAGAGGTTCCTCACTAGGAAAATCCAGAGCCTCAAACATCTACCCTACACAGATGGGCTAAAAGTCCTAGCCCTCTACTCAGTTTCATACAGACTCCTCAGCGGTGACCTCTGTTTGACATATAAAGCAATCTCAGACCCAACTTTGATAGGACTGCTGCATATCCACAAGTCAATCTTCACTCGAGCAACCCGTACATGTAACCTCAACCTGGTCTGTGATATTAATAGGACTTGTTGGTAGGACAGAGTTTGTGTCCCAGAGACTCCACCATCTGTGGAATATACTCCCTCTCCACATTAAGCAGAGGACCTCATTATCCCTTGTTAAGCAAAACCTGTATAACTGGATGGGAAACAGAAAACATACCCCTGGGATTCCACCTGTGTCTCGGCTGGACAGGGGCGTTGGGTGCAGACTTGTCTAAACATGGACTAAACTCTTAGCTAGGCTTATAAGACCTTCAGGGCCAATAGCCTAGTAACCACCTATGGTCCTAAAATGAGTTGAATTCACTTCAAGAAATAATTTATTCATATGATGGGGATATTATTGTAATACTGTAAAGTTGTCATTTGTAAATGGAAAATCATTACAGCAGCAGTGGAAATAATTAGTGATCACTGAGAAAATCATTTTTTAGTTTGGTGTCTTTTACTGATTGTACATATATGGTAGAAGTACTGAAGTGGCAAGGATGTTTTGTTGGCTGCACATGTTGTGTCTGTGCTGGACGACAACAATGTCTAGGGGCTATTTAAAGAATGGATGTGTTAATAAACTGCTTTCTTCACTTGGCTTAACTTGTGTATATAATGGGGATTGTGTCACATACATTTTTTTCCTGAGAATAGCAGGTGTTTGACTGCTTTTTATCTCTTGGCTGGCCTGTGCATGTATATATAATTATGAGGGTTGTGTCATATATATTTTTCTTTTCACGGTATGGCATGTTTGTGGATTACAAAGTAGATATAATAGGCACAGTTACATTTTTTTTAAATGATTGGATGGTACAAAACACTGGACTATAAATGACAAGACTTTATTAGTATATGCTGGTTTACACAATTTTTCATTTGCAGCTCATTATAGTTAATTTATTGGCTTAGCACGTTACCATAAATGTCCGCTATGAATCACCACTTAGTTACGCTTATTCCCAGACTTCATGTATACCCCTTATATGTTCACACAACAAGTATGAATCGTGCATACTCTGTATGTGTTCTCACAACAGCTATGAGTATGAGCTTAAAGCTTTCTGACCAACTTAAAGCAATTTGAAGCCTGTGCCATTTTAGTAAGTTAGTTGGCTTGAACAGGAACCTCATTGTCTGAAACAATAAAGATAGATAACTTAACCACATTTGTCATTTTGATATACAAACATCAATTAAAACACAGAAAGTCACATAGCATAAAATAAAAATTACAATTTTTTTTTAAAAAGTCATTGGTGTCAGTCGATAAGAGCTGAAGTAAGTAAAATCGGCAAACATAGTTGGGATCTATTGTCAAATGAATATATCTGGTTCTTGGTCTCCCACTTACTCTTAGTCAGCAGAAACTTTTATTTTGATTGTGTTTGTACCTGCAGTCTCTTTAATTACAAGAAGGGAAGATCTCTCAATATTGTTGACAGTAATAGCCTAATCTACTGGACAATGTGATGAAGCGGAGGTTGGGCTACCACATTTGGGTACAAGTCCATATAAGGTGTGAACCATAAAGCATGGCTTGTATAACATAGATTAATGTTACAAAGCCTTTTGCCATTTATAAAAAAACTCACAAACAGTAAGGTAAGACACTGCATGCAGCCTTTCTCATTGTGTAAGCATACTACTTCATACAAGACATACAAATGCAAATACCATGATGCCTTAAGTTGTTGTTTTTGTTGTGTCTTTCGGCTTATCCTGGTTAGGGGTCGCCACAGCGGAACTCCGGTCTGCTAATATTTGGTAGTGGATTTTTATGTGCCGAGTTACCAGCCCAGACGCACAACCTTCAACGAAGGCACGCCCATTTATGCATGCCTCCACACAGAAGACGCTCTAGCTGAGAATCGAACACGACAACGTCTTGCTGTGAGGCGACAACACTACCGTAGCACCACTACCGTGGGCTACCATGATGCCTTAAGTGTGTGTGTATATTTTGGCTAGTGCTTCTACTTGTACTAATTTCCCTTACCTCCTTTGCAAGACAGAAAAAAATACCAGCCATGGAGTTGCTGTAGTACAGGCAAACCTGCTACCACAACCAAAACCAGCCTCTCCTCACAGCAGTGGTGATGCAATTAAGAGTACTCACTGCAGTGGGGGCCTCCTTTAACATATTATGGTAATGTACTCTGGTCTGCAAACATGTCAAGAAAGTATGAAACATTTGTAAATCCTTTCTGTACTGTCTCTGAAACATTTGTAAATCCTTTCTGTACTGTCTCTGAACAAGGGAGCAGGCTTATTGATCACTGAATCTCAGGAACAGTGTGAACTGCCATTTAGAGCACTAAGTACAGTATTGCTAGTTTGCATTTTGGAGAGTAGCATATGATTCAGTTTCTATAATTCATGCTTCTCTTGTGACTGTGCACAAGGAACACCATGCACTATCCATTTAAGGCAGTGTACATGATGTTTTTGAATAGCTGGATGCAAAATGAAGGGACTCTCACTGACTGCACATGATGTTTTTGAATAGCTGGATACAAAATAAAGGAGCTCTCACTGTAGTTTTGATGTTGCTGCCATGACATTATGTCAGTTTCACTCATTCTTCAAATATCACTACTATAGCAGGATCTATCAAGCAGGAATGCAGTCTCATGTTTATATTCTCATGTCATAACTGATAAACGAAGGTCAAGGGGACAGGTCAGTAAAAAAGCGACTTGTAACCAAATAACAGACTTCCAGGCTTATGGAATCAAACAGACCACACAGGATATAAAAAAATATATTTTAATGTAGTAGTATGCCAGAAAACTAACAGTTAAGCACTTTTATCCTGTTAGGACTTCTTCAGAACTCATTTTTTCATATTCGTATGTCATACTTTAGTTAATTTCGATGTCAAGGGTTCCTCTTCCAATTTTAAAAGTCTTTAATTTAGTTCTTTATCATCAATAAAGAGCTGTGTTCCACACAAGTCAGCCACTAGCCATTCTCCCTCCTGTTTCAATTGACTGTTTTAATTTCTTTTTATAGTCATAATCAATTCTGTGGCAGAATTATATGCAGCTTTGATCTATTTACTCTTGCTTTCTTTCTCAAAATAACCACTTTCATCAAATAAGGTAACTGGTATCATAAATGCTTTTAAATCTTTATGTGTATTACTCAATTCCAAAAATGTTTAAACCCAACATATTATACTATCTGTTTTGTTCAATCACAAACATTTTTTCAATTGTTATATATTATTTTAGGTTTCTCCAGTAAAATATGGTTGAGAACAAAGTTTTAAAGAAGTACAAACTTCACAGGTACATTGAACCCCCTCATTTGTTCATTTCTTCATGTATAGTCCTCCATGTTTATTACTAACTGAACAAAAGATGAATTTCTTTGGAATGTGGAAGCATTTTCTTCACTGTTCCCCGTAACTATAATCAGTAACAGAGGGTACTCATTGGGCAACTCTATTATTGTAATGAATAACAGAATAAAAATATCAATGCTGCTATAAATATCTGAAAATGTACTTTATTAAATAAACAAATTAATTAATTGTTTAATAAAACCACGCACAACTTGGCCACACAGCTCAAAAGGAAACTAATTATTCAAGATACAGGGCACAAGCCAAAGTAGTTTAATAACTATTATACAACGACCCCCCATTAATATTCCAAAATGTGCACGCTGATTGGTCAGCATGCACGTTGTAAATAAGACTTATACTAATGGAAAAAGGTCCGTTCGCCTGGACATTTTCCATTAGTATAAGTCTTTTTTTTCAGCAATGGAGAACGCAAGATCTCCATTGCTGTTTAGACACCGTCTCGCTATGTTAAAGGAGTTTAACATAGTGAGACAGCTTTAAAAAAACCAGCGGAGATTCTCCGTTGCTTTTCTTAAAGCTGTCTCGCTATGTTAAATGGGTTTAACATAGCGAGACAGCTTTAAAAAAAACAGCGGAGATTCTCCGTTGCTTTTTTTAAAGCTGTCTCACTATGTTAAACTCCTTTAACATAGCGAGACAGTTTGTAAAAAGCAACGGAGATCTTGCTTTCTCCGTTGCTTCCACCCACAGCTCTGATGTACTGCGCAAACATACGCATGCGCAGTACATCAGAACTGCCACAGAATACCAGACAGCTGCGGAAGGGCAGCAAGGAGGCATTATTAAATGCCATTATTTAAGAAAAGTATTTTTTTCTTAAATAATGTCATTAGATATAATAACCCACTTCTGGGTGTGGGTAATGCTGGATTTACCCACGGTTGTCTTTGTTTGGCCACTCTGGCTTCGCCCTCATGACCAAACCACACCACCCATGGGTAAATCCAACATTACCCACACCCAGGCGTGGGTTATTGCTATAATCAACAATAATAGAAAAAAAATACCTTGTCATATGTTTCCAGCATTATGCCTAGTTTAACTATTACGAGACAGACTACTAAACTGAAAATATATGAAGCTACTTTAGGATTTAGTACTAATTAATATCAGGTTCAGATCTACCAGTATTTGACATGCAGGAGAATGCTTTAAATATGCATAATCACAATTCAGACCTAGGAAAAATGTTGAGCAATAGGGTTGCGTAATTTTATTTTCCTAACCTTAACTGAAGTTATTTTAATCCTACATAATTTTTCTTGTTTTACCAATGCATGTTTAATCTGAACAGCAAATTATGACAAAAATGCATTTATTGTACAGAATTAACTTTTTTTACAAAACTCACTACCTCCATTATTAATGCTAACCATCTCCATTATTAATGCTAACCATAGCATCACTAATTATATACATTCAAACATTTGACTGACCATGGAGGAAATTACTTCTTACTACTATAGTAGAAAATTATTTCCTGTTTAGCTTAATGGATGTATGCATGAAGTATGTACGTGCCAACATATTACCCAAGCTGGACCTGTTTTAAAATAATGGAACAGAACTTATTTAAAAGATTCTGTGTCAAGGGTTCCTGTTTCAATTTTAAAATTCTTTAATTCAGCTCTTTATCATCAATAAAGAGCTGTGTTCCACACAAATCAGCTTCTAGCAATTCTCCCTCCTGTTTCAGTTCACTCTTTTAATTTCTTTTTATAGCCATAATCAATTCTGTGGCAGAATTATATGCAGCATTGATCTATTTACTCTTGCTTTATTTATCAAAATAATCACTTTCATCAAGTAAGGTAACTGATATCATAAATGCTTTTAGGCCTTTATGTGTATTAAACATAATCTTTTAAATAGCTGCATTAATTTAGCAGGTTTACATGATTTATAGTAGTGGTGCAAGTATGCCCAGGGTGTAAATAAATGTTTAATGAGACATCAGGAAAGCAGATAAACATTTGATAACATTATAATACATCAAGTAAAGATAAATGATATATACACAGTGAATCAAATACATGCTTTTATCATAACTTTTATCTGGGTCTGACCACTAAAATAATGACAGTACATAGTGAGTGTGTATGTGTGTGTGTGCATGTGTCTGTGATAAAGTGTCAGGGTGGATAGTGAGTTGTGAGTATTGAAACACATTTACTAATACTACAGTATAAGATATTTCATTTATTATATAAAACAGACCTACTCAAAGGGCATAGATTTGTTTTACTTTACTTTTAGGCATGAATCACTTTTTCCTATTTGATTTTTGTAGGCTATGATACATACAGAAGTTATCTTTTGAACATGATATTAGTTTGATTCTCTAGAGTTTTCGAAATAAAATGTCTTATAGGTGATTTTTATAACTTTGAGGCAATACTTAATCTTTTTTTTATAAAGCTTTAGGTAGTTTTGTGGTACTTTATAAATAAAATGTTTCGTGTGTAGTTTTCTCTTCTTATTTTGAGGAAATGTTTGTTCCATTTTGAAGTTTCAATTTTTGTAGTATAGTATAATAAGAATTACTCAAGGATTTTTTATTCTTATAGTTTATTACTTAGTCTGTAAGATTGAAATCATGTCCATTTTCTTAGCTGATGTACATTTTGCTTGTATTTATTTATTTTTATTCTTTTCTTTTACCTTAATCATTTTAATATTAGCAAGTTTAGTTTTTAGTGGGTTGATTTACACTATTTTGGGTAGTAGGCTTTGTGGATTTTGTGTGGTAACTATGTGAAGTTAAGTTTTTCTTTTACTTTAAAATTAAGGGAAATGTTGCCTGTGTTTTACTTTAGCTATTTCTAATTCTTTGTATTGTTTATGTTAAAGTAATTGGGGATTTGGAGTTTGAAAGTTTTGAGAGATATCAGATGTTCTTTTTTGTGTATATATTTTATGAATACAAATTGAGAAGTTTTTGATTAGTTTTCAAAGACAAGAGTAAATATGTTAGAGTTTTGGAGATTTTTAGCTGAAGTGGCATTAAGGATGGTAAAGAATTTGTGACAGCACACAAACAAAGGTAATGCATCTCTGATAATGTGAAAAACAAAATGCATTTACACAAGGGGCCATATAAAGATAATTTGGCCAAAGGCATCTTTGGCTTACACTTTCTTTCCTCTGATTATATGTCAGCTAGTAGGCCAATGGGTATAGGGAGAGGATGGACTTGGGTCAGCTGGCTGCTTAGAGGATAGAATCAGAATATCCCAGTAAAGGCAAGAGCAGGCATAGCAAAGGTCAGCAAGTGCCAAAGGTTATATCTAAATTCCTGGATAATTTGGCCCTAAGACATCAGTGCAGAGGGGTAGAGGACCACAGGGGGCCTAGATCCAGACAGGCTGATACAGTAGGTCAGATTATTGTTTTAATTATGTTTTCACACTGGGTTGTTAGTCTTCAAGGTGTTTAAAAAAAGAGGATTTGTCAACCTTTCAGCCACAAGGAGCCTTGCAAGAGGCTAAGGTACACAGATGGCTCATGTGGCAGGAGGTACTGGCTCCTTTTTTGGTGAAAGGGGCATTTGAGCAACAGGAGTATCAGTCCAGAGATTCTGAGATCAATATCATGAGAAGTGAGAAATTTTACCGCATTTGTTGTTATGCTACCAAAAAAAAAAAAAAAAAAACACATGGAATATCCATGTAATTGAGGTTTTCAACAAGAAGTTTAATGTTTTAGTGGATTTATCTGTAACAGGGCAGAGGCATAAGAATGTAAAGTCAGTAGTGAGCAGAGAAGATGGAGGAGAGTAAGCTGAAACAGGAAAAGTGGTACAAGGCCTACACAATTCTCTCTTCTCCTGCAAAGATCCACAACTGGGTTTGGTCCTTAAGAAGAGACTTGGAGAATGCAGATTGATTTACCATCTATCTTTCTCTAAGAAGAAGTGAGTGAATGACAAGAGAAGCGAGGCTGACATGACAATACAGTATGTGTCATTGGATGATGCAGTTAGCTGGTCAGTACGTAGCAGGACACCTATCTAATGAAGCTGGATATACCGGTGTGTATGTTTTTTTGTTCTTGTTACCTTTCTGGAGTCAGAACAGTCACCTGCTATGCATGCACTTCTGGGACAAATCCTTCTTTGAGAAGGAAATACCCATCTGTTGTACTGTTTCCTATGCAGCATTTGAAAAACTCAGCAAAGCTCTTCACTGTACATGGTAATTTCAAAGGCAAGGCTGTAGAGAAGTTCATTGTTTGGATGACTTTATGACAGTGGGGAAGGCAAGGAAGCTACAGAGGTAGGTGTCAAGTTGTTTCAGAGACCAATGAGATGGTAAGTCTGTCCTTGGTTTAGAACAGGATGGAGTGAAGCTATCAAAACAATGACATTGGCAGACATTGAAATTAACATAATTTTGCAATCTTCCAGGTTATACAGAGAGAAGTAGGATGGCGCAAGGAGGACCACTGCCCTTCCTGCAAACTGTTAGGGGACATGATTGACAGATGCTGATGGTGCACCAGTGAAGTACTAGCATTGATTTAGCAATGCCAGTACAGCATTAGCAGGCATGGCAGAAGTGCTGAAGCATTCTATGTCAGATTATTTAATTGTAGCTACCTGATTTTTACATTTGTAACAAGCTGCTTGCTCTAATTTCAAAGCTATTTTTTATTATTCTCCTCAACTTAGACCTTGTTTACTTGGGGGCACCTAAACAGTAAGTGTGCACTGATAAAAAGTAGAAGAAAAAGTTACATGATTTCAGGTCACTTGATATGGGGAACTGCATAGCTATTGTCAGGTGTTGATAGTACAGGTGTGCAGTACTGGCACTGATTTATGAATTCCAATCTGCATTTACTGGTCAGCTGAAGCAAGTGTGTGTGTGTGTGTGTGTGTGGGGGGGGGGGGAGTAAAAACTTTAGCAATCTGCTTGCTTCAGCCTTAGCAAGCTGTAATGCTGTTGGAGTACAGAATCAGACAGCCATAGTTTTGAGGTTATCTAGGAGAAGCCAAAGAATTTTGGGATGAAGCTGACATAGCTGCATGGCCTAAACAAAGTGAAGGTAATGCAGTCCTGCCTTTGATTGTTTGTGTCTTTCGGCTTTTCCCGGTTAGGGGTCACCACAGCAGAACTCCGGTCCGCTAATGATTGGTAGTGGATTTTTACGTACTGGGTTACCAGCCCTGATGCACAACCTTCAACGAAGGCAGGCCCCATTCACGTATGCCTCCACACAGAAGACGCACTAGCTGAGAATCGAACGGGACAACGTCTTGCTATGAGGCGACAATACTACCGCAGCACCACCACCGCAGTTCTCTTTAATTTTGCATGACTGATAATCAAGCAAAAGAGATATAGATAGAAAAAGGAAGAGACAGACCAACAGAGATACAGACAGAGATATATACATAGGTTTTGGTATATATAGTTATGATCTTTGTTATATTCTAGGATGTATTAAAGTGGTTTAATTAATCAAACATACATTGATTTTATACACACACACACACACACACACACACGCACATATATATATATATATATATATATATATATATATATATATATATATATACATACACACACACACACACACACACACACACACACACACACACACACATATATATATATATATATATATATATATATATATATATATATATATATATATATATATATATATCTATATATATATATATATATATATATATATATATACACCACACAGGTCTTTCTATTCAGACAACTATCATTGGGATTGTGGACAAGTTTCTAAAACAATGCTGTCAATATGTGATTTCCTGTGGTATGATTTTTTTTTAAGTATTTTTTTTGTTTTACTTCAATGCCACATCTAATCACAACTGACAGAAGTAGTATATTTGCAAGGCATGCAGAAAATGAATAAAATGTACACACAACTTTGTTTTCTTCTACAGTAATTTGTTAATTTTTTATTGCAACTTAACAGCACCACTAAAAAGAAAATTGCATTATAGTGCCATCCAAATCTATCAGATATGCTGTTTAACTATATACAATTCATTATCTCTGACTTTTAATGTCATTAATAGCATGCTGTTAATTGTAATGCAGTTTGACATGCAAAAGTAGTTCCTGCCAAGTCTCAGTAATGAAGTCTCATGTAATCGGTTTATTGCTCTTATGTCTGCTAAATTTAGATTGCAGTCTCAATGTAAGAAGTGAAAATGAGGGCTTAAGCAGATTTTTTCCTTAAACAATCAGATCATTTTGAGTGCAAGTTTTTCAGGATATATTTGCTGCCATGTTTACATTTTTGTTCATTTAACAAACTAAACTAATACAGTTATTTTTGTTATTTCATGCAGTATTTTTATATTAGTCTTGTGTTCATATCCCTCAGCTGCCCAGATTTATACAGAATGCCCAGATTTTTCCCTCACATTTTTGGTCTTTTCATCATAAAATTTGTGGTTTTCTGGCAAATCATTACGATGATGACATGCACTGAGTTTCAAACTTTATATCACTCAGAAAATGCATTTCTAAGTTTATTAAAGCAATATTGAAAATCTGGCCCTGTTTTTTGGGCCTTTGTCCTCCCATTATGACAGGCTTTGTCCAGATTTCTTGTGCTAAACGGTTGAGAGGTATGCTTGTGTGCACATCATTATCATACTAACAGCCATTTTGGGTTGTATGGCACCAATGAGTTTTGTTACACATCTCATATACTACATAGTCCTTCGGATATTTGAGGTTTATTAACTCTGTTGTGCTGATGAACAAAGGAATTCTTAAATAATTGTATGCACTGAGTACAATTACATGTCAACTATCTATCCCATTTCGCCGCTTTTTCTTTTCTGTGACCATGGAATTAGTATATGCAAATAAGGGGTAAGGGTTTGCAGGCAGCCTTCTTCCCTGCAAAAAATGTGTTATTTTTGCCATCTTTAGTTTCAGCATGTTTATGTTTCAACAAGTTTGTTTCATGGTCTGTAGGACGCTACAGGTTCTTACAGTAGGCTCATCTTAAATTATATGAATTGTGATTTTATAAAAGGTAGTTATTTAATTAATTAATTAATTAATTAATTAATTAATTAATTAATTAATTAAGCAAATAAACACTTAATTAAGTGCATTTATGTATTTATTAACTTCCATTTGATGACCAGCTTGATGGACTGGCCAGTTGACACTTTTCAGCCAGGATGCTGGCTCCAAATGAGCTAAATTTGGCAAAACCTTTGCAGCGTATACAGTAAACAACAAACAGTAACATAAGTAATAGTTTAGAAAAAAATCTAAAAGCAATGCAACAGATACAGTTAGACTATTACAATAGAAATGAGTGGACTTAATTAATGGACTTAATAGATGACAGAACAGTCACGTTTTGCACATATGCATTAAATAATCAAGCATTACATTTTATTTTCATTTAAAACATGAAAGTATTAGATTATAACACAGTGCAAACATTTCAGATTTTAGTAGGATGCTTGCGGTTAAGAGATTCTCTGGTTCAGTCCTCAGCTGGGGGTGCCTTCTGTGCGGACTCTGCATGTCCTCCCTGTGGTCGCGTGGGTTTCCTCCAGGTGCTCTGGTTTCCTCCCACATCCCAAAGACATGCTGTAGGTGGACTAGACACTCTAAACTGGCCCTAGGCGTGAGTGTGTGCATGTGTGTGCCTACTGTGGAAGGTTGGGCTGGCAACTTGACACTGTAAAACTCCACTGCTAATCATGAGCAGACAGGTGTTCTGCTGTGGTGACCCCTAACCAGGAAAAGCCAAAAGAAGAAGAAGAAGCAATAGGATGCTTGCGGTTGCCAGTTCAATAATCAGTACAGCTTGTGCTTTAATGGTAGCTGATTAACCAGTATCTCTGTAAGAGGAACAGCTATACTGCTTACCAAAATTTTCATTTATCAGTTTCTAAAGCCTCTCAAATTTTGTTTCATTCACAGAGTTGGGAAAGCGATTCCATGCCCTTCAAGTTCTGTTTCATTCACAGAGTTGGGAAAGCGATTCCATGCAGCTGGGGCAATCTTTATGGATACCCTGTCACTTCTGCTGTGCATGAAGTGTGGTCTTACTAAGCTATTTAGATGTGCATACACAAATACATATGGGAGGTGCGTTATGCGCGACTGTAGTACATTGTATTGACAGTGCACAACATTGAGACGAATCACTGCATGTCATTATTAAAGTTAGAAAATTCACATCAGCAGGAAATTGACATTTTCATTCAAGACAACTTTAGACTGCTGCTGCAAAAGCTGTATCATGTAGGTTTCTGTAACAAATGTGGATACATCACTTTTGTACACTCTTTTATCTCATTTTATATATGTGTGTGTGTGCGTGTGTGTGTGTGCATACATGTATATATTTTTTTACCTTCCTGACTCTGACCATCTGCTGCTCCTTTTTTACATGGTCTGACAGACCTGCCATAGCTTCGCATGGCCAGGGCTTGACAGGAAATCAAGGACACTGGTCCAACATCACACCCTACTACTCACGGGCAGTCTTGTGAGCTCAACAGTTTATGACTTCAGGAAGTGCATGCATATGTCCATACATACACAAGGTCCCAACCACATGATATACAACTTCCATCATGGAGCTTGCCATGCACTTAACGTTGCAATTACAGAAAGCCTAGGCAGCCTCCCTTCTCCAAGGATGGGCGATCCAGTAATGGCTACTCAGGCACATCCTCCTCTGCCCAGTTCTTTATTTTAAGAAATGAAGGGTGATATATGATGCATAGCTGTTAACTGCACCTCATTATGAGAAATGTTCTTAAAAATACCATGTTCTACATGGCTGTACATCGAAAGGATCTGTCATATTTTGTTTAACAAACATTCAGGGTAAATAATACTGAATCATATTAATTTACCAGAACTTTTTTCAAGTGTAAAGATACAGTTATTAACCACGCTATGAGCTTCCTACTTGAAATTGCTAGTGAATGTACCACATTGTCCTTGTTTTTCCACATTCTGAGAGGTAATGTTCCACATTTTGGCAGGATAGATACTCAAAAGCAGTCATACATCAAATGACACAGTAGAAAACATATTTTGGAGAAAACAGGCATATACTGGGAAATTTGAAAAAGGAAATGAAAGCAGTAACTTCAAAAGGCACCTAAAGAGAGACAGAGGGAGTGAGGGAAGAAGATGAATGAGTTAGTTTACCTTCTCAAGGGGAGGAGGAAGTAAAGTAAAGAACAGTTGTGTACCTATCATAAATGTAGATGTTCGAGTGTATTCGCTGTTGCAGTCATTACTCTTGGGTTATCCTGCTGGCAGGCGTCCCACAGTCAGCCCAAGTTCCAAAGTCTTGGTCCGGCGTCAGTTGCTGTCGCTTCTTCCCTGACGTCAGTGCACCAGGGGTATAAAAGTTGCAACCGACACCATTTTCTTCAGTTTTTCTTGCCCCAGATGTCAGGTGCCCCCAGACAGGAAAGCTGGAAAGATAAAATTATGCCAAAAAACATGCATATATTACTATAAACATTTCCTTCATCTACAAGCAAATACACCACATAGGTAGTATAGAGATGAGAAGTACAGAAAAGTCCCAACAATGAAAAAAAAAGGGGATGGTGGGTGGGTAACCTGGACTGCAACAGTGAATACACTCGAACATCTACACTTATGGTAGGTACACAACTGTACTATGTTCATCGTATTTCACTGTTGCAGTCATTGCACTTGGGTAGAATCCCAAAGCTGAGGTTGGGTGGCCGGGACAAAATTGGATTTGGAGAGGCTAACAAGTCTTGCAGAACTGCAGTGGCAAAGCCTGCTCTGGATTTAGAGTAGAGAGGTAAGTGGTAGTGCTTGGTGAAAGTGTGCACTGAGCTCTAGGTTGCAGCTTCTAAAAAGTCTTTGGTTGGTACTCCTCTGAGGAAAGCTGCTGAAGTGGCTTGCCATGTTGTGCATAACAGAAGCAGATGCAGTGTCCTATCCATTTCGAGATTGTCTGCTTTGTAATAGGCTTTCCTTGTGATCCTGCAGCATATGCTACAAACAGTTGCTCAGTTTTTCTGAAAGCTTTTGTTTTGTCCAAGTAGAATCGTAGCTGTCTGTGTATATCCAAAGCGTGTAGAAGTCTCTCCCCTTTATTCTGGGCATTTGGGTAAAAAGTAGGTAAATGAATGGTTTGGTTTAAGGCCACATTGGAGACCACTTTTGGCATGAATGTTGGGTTTGTCCTAAGAGAAACCCTGTCCTGATGAAAAATGAGGAAAGGTTTCACAGCCATTAATGCCTGTAACTCTGAGACTCTTCTTGCTGAAGTTATTGCTAGGAGCAGAGCAGTTTTCCATGACAAGAATTTTAGATCAGCTGTGTTGGCTGGTTCAAAAGGAGGCAGTGTGAGTTTTTCTAAAACAAAATTGAGGTCCCAGGTAGGTAGTGGTGCTCTCCTTGGGGTCTTATATTTTTGCCCCTCTGAGGTACTGTCATAGTATAGGATGTGAAAAATGAGCTGAAATGGCAGAGGCATGGATTTTAATAGATGAAAAAGATAAGCCTTTGTCCAGCATCTCAGTTAGGTATTGTAAAATCTGAGGTATGTTAGGGACAAGTGGTTCGAGCCCTTGTACCTGGTTCCAAGCACAGAATCTCATCCATTTTTCTGCATAAGATTTCCTAGTGCTGGGCCTCCTGGCTTCTAAAATGACATCCATAACAGCTTTAGAGAAAGGTGCAGTCTGAGTGGCTACATTATCTGCCATGCTGCAAGGTTTAAGGTTCTGAGTTGACTGTGCAGAATCTGATTGTTTTATTGTGTCAGAAGATGAGGAATTTAAGGTAGAGGTCAAGCTGGGCCTTGCGACAAACTCTTTAGGATTCGGTACCAGTGCTGGTGTGGCCAGTCTGGTGCAATCAGGATCATTTTTGGCCTTTCTTGTCTGACTTTTAGTAGCACCTTGGTGAGAAGAGGCATCAGAGGGAAGACATAGACTGTCAGGACTTTCCAGCTGAATGATAGACCATCCATTTTCCATGCTTGAGAGTGATAAATTCTTGTGCAAAATTTCTGTATTTGGTAATTGTGAGGGGAGGCAAAAAGATCTATCTCTGGGCATCCCCATTTCCTCATTATTATGCTGAACACTTGTGGATTTAACTTCCATTCGTGAGGATCCATGAGATTTCTCTCTTGATGAGAGTTCTTCTGCCAGTGTATTTTTTGTTCCTGGCAGGAATTGTGCCTGCAGATGTACTTGATAGGTCAGTGATGTGTTCCACAAAGTCATGGCTTGTCTGCATAGGTTGTAGGAATGTGTGCCCCCTTGCTTGCTTATGTACCACATAATTGTGGTATTGTCCATCTTTATTAATAGGTGTCCTGGATGTATTAGGTCCTTGGAAGCTGTCAGGGCATTCTATACAGCTAGCATCTCTTTTTGATTGACGTGAAGATGCATTTGTTCCTTGGCCCATGTGCCCTGAATACATTTTCCTGCCATATGTGCCCCCAGGCATAATCCGATGCATCTGTTGTTATTGTCTGCCTGGCTGTGGACAAGGTGAAAGGCTGTCCCTTGTTGTGGTGACAGGCCTGGGATCACCATCGAAACTCCTGTTGTAGGCAGGGAATTAAAGTTATGATTGCCTTGAATTGCCAAGAATGATGCCACAATATGAAGACAAGATGATCAATTTCAACAATTGGCTTAAGTATTGGTGTCATTCAAAGGGGATCCAATGCCTGTCAGCCTGGGATGACATGCTCGACAAGCCACAATGCTTCACTAGGGACGGCTTGCACCTGTGACCCCTGGGCTTTAGGATATTGGCAAAGGCTCTTCCCACCCCCATAGTGCCTTTTTTAGGCAAGGCTCAAAAGACAAACCCACCTCCATAGGTATCACAAGGGATAAGAAACTAAGAGTAATGCTACTCAATGCCAGAAGTCTAAACCTCAAGATGCACGCACTCGAAACTCTCCTTAGCATGGAGAACATTGACATGTGTGCAGTAACAGAAACCTGGTTCAAGGCTCCCTAGAGCAACCCAGCACTACCAGGTTATACCTCATACCATGTTTTTCGGCCCCAAAACTTGGACCGAACCACAAAAGGAGGGGGAGTATCAATATTCGTCAAAGATACCCACACCTCCAGGTTGGTGGCACAGCACGAAGCATCAGAGACTATCCATGTGCAACTAACAGTGGGTAAAACTGCCTTCCAGTTTATAGCCTGCTACAGACCACCCTCCCAAACCCAGGAACCCCACTCGGCCTTCCTGAGAACACTGGAAAATATGAAGGTCTCTCCAAACACCATTATATTGGGCGACTTCAACTACCCAAACATAGACTGGGAGCATTACTCTAGCTCCAACACCCTAGCCCAAAGGTTCCTAGAATTTATAAACTCAAATGCTATGGAACAGCTTGTTACCATTCTCACAAGAGGGGAAAACATACTGGACCTGATCATCACCAACATGGGGACCCTATGCTCCAGACCAGAAGTGTATCCCTCACTGGTAAGATCAGACCATAAACTAATCTCACTAGATATTCACATCCCGACCCCAGCCCCTGCCCAGAAAACCAAAGTGAAAAACTTTTCTAAAGCAAATTTCATACTCCTCAAAACCGAGGTGGAATCCTTCAAAGCCCCCGGGCCTATGGAAAATACAGCCCAGACCGCAGAATCCTTTATAAACGCATTCTATGAACACCTTCAGGAATGCATGGATCATGCAATCCCAAACAAAACCAAGACCCAATCCTCCAAAGGCAGGCATCCTGTCTGGTGGACCCCAGCCATAAACAAACTATACAATAGAAGAAGGAAGCTACTACATGATAGAGCAAAATCCCAAAAAGGGAAGGCATCTCTGATCAGTATTAGCAAAAAAACTACGGACACTCATAAAATCGTCTAAGGCCAGCTTCGAGAGAAAAATTGCACAGGACACTAAGGATAATCACAAGGCTTTCTTTAGTTATGTTAGAAACATGGGTGGGAATTCCCAGATATGCTCAGAATTAGTCCAAAATGACAAAAAATACACCGAACCCACAGACATTGCCAACATCCTAGCTGACAGGTTCAGCAGAAACTTCTCTCTCCCTTCCCCACCAAAAGGGCAAATATCTATCCCAGCAGAGTGCTGCCCCCCTGACATCTCAGATGCTCAGGTAAGAGCCGCCCTCTCCAAAGCAAAAAACACAGCATCAATGGGACCAGACGGTGTCCTGGGCTGCATCCTACATGAACTCCAAGAAGAACTAAACCCAAACATAAAACTACTGTTCAATCTCAGCCTTACTACAGGATATGTACCCAAAGAGTGGCGTACAGCAACAGTGGTCACTCTCCCCAAATTTGGTGCCTCAACGGATCCTGGAAACTATTGCCCCATAAGCCTGACTAACTTGGTCTGCAAAGCTATGGAAAGGATCATCATGGACCTCATAAATAAAGATATTGGGGACCTACAGACACTGGATCCTACCCAGTTCGGCTTTGTTAAGGGCAGATCCTGCCTCTTAAATCTGGTCAATTTCTTTGAAACAGTCACCAAGGCCATTGACGAGGGGAAGGTGGTCCACACAGCCTACCTGGACCTTGCAAAAGCCTTTGATACAATACCCCACTTGGGCATTATAGATAAGCTCACCAGCTTAAACATAAACCCCTATGTCACTAGATGGGCTGCAAACTGGCTCAAGGACAGAACCCACATGGTTAGAATTGCTGGAGCCATGTCAGACTCCAAACCAGTTACAAGTGGAGTCCCACAAGGCTCAGTCCTGGGACCTCTCTTGTACGGTATATATTTCTCGGAGGTACAGGCTAACACGGAAGGACTGTGGCTGACCAAGTTCGCAGATGACTGCAAACTGGGCGCCATAATCGACTCTCCAGCTGACACAAGCATCTTACAAAAGGGCCTCATAGAAACAGACAACTGGTGCCACAGCCATGGCCTCAAGCTAAACGCCCAAAAGTGTATAGTCATTCCCTTTGGCAAAAACAAATGCCCACAAATTACCACATAGATGGTAATCCATTAAGTACGGAAGAAGTAATTAAGGACCCGAGGACCCAAGTTGATAGCAATCTCTCATTCGACAACCACATGGCCAAAGTGGTTAGAAAATCATTTTATATAGCCCACCTAATCATGAAGGGATTCACATCTAGATCAGGGGAGGTCATCGTGCCTCTTTACTCATCCCTCATCAGGCCCATAATTGAGTACAATGCCCCTTTTGGGATGTACCTTACCAGACACCTGCAGCAACTGGAAAGACCCTAAAAGTACCTCACCAAGAGGATCAAAGGGCTCAAACAGATGCCATATGTTGCCTGGTTAAAGAAACTCCAGCTCTACTCAGTGGCATACCGCCTGCTCAGAGGCGATCTGTGCCTGACGTATAAAGCCATGTCCAACCCGGAATTAATGGACATGCTGCACCTCAGAAAATCCAAATCCCATCAAGCTACGCCGTCGAGAGACTTGAACCTCAGCACTGAAATAAATAGGACATGCTGGAGGGACAGATTCATAACCCAGAGGCTCCCTTCACTCTGGAATAAAATCCCAGTCCAGGTTAGGCAGTGTCCCTCATTGACTCTCTTCAAGAGGAATCTTGATGAGTGGATGGGAGATTGTAGATTTACTCTGGGTATCACTTCTGTGTCACTGTTAGACAGATGCACAGTATACTAACCTCGGAAAAGGGCATAGCAAAATTCATTTTAAAATGGGTGGCGAAAGCCAAACACACTCTGGCTTGGCTTGTAAATGCCCTAGGGCAGATAGCCTAGTATGAACCTATGAACCTATGATTGTTTCCAGGCTGTGACAATGCTGAGTCCAAACACTTTTTAGATACCATTGTAGTTTCCTCATATGCAGTTTTGCATATGAAATTAGTAGAATGCAGGATGCCATGTAGCCCAGGGCCTGCAGAATTTTTCTTGCAGGGAGCTGGGTTTTTGTTGCCATCATTTGAAAGTAAAGAGTCAGTTGCCTTTGCTTGTCTGGTGTGAGATAAGCCATCTGGGCAGTTGTATTTAAGCTTGCACCCAGGAATATTATCTCTTGAGAGGGCACTAGTTTTGATTTCTTTTCGTTTACTGTGTACCCTAGGCAAATTAGCAATCTTTTTACAAATGCCAGATGCTTTAGAAGAATGTCGTTGCTCTCTGCTTGAATGAGGCAGTCATCCAAGTAGGGATATATTTGAATTCCTTTTTGTCTGCAAAATGCAATCACTGGTGCCAGGCATTTTGTGAAGACCATGGGCACAGTAGATAAGCCAAAGGGCAGTGCAGAGAATTGGTAATGCATTGAGCCTGCTACGAATCTGAGGTATCTTCTGCAAGATTGTCTGATTGGAACATGCAGGTATGCCTCCTTGAGGTCCAAAGTAACTAGCCAAGCCTTCTTGTCCAGCATGGGCAGAAGTTGCTGTAGTGTTAACATTTTGAATTTTGGAACATCCATGAAAGTATTTAGAATTGACAGGTCCAGTATTGGTCTCCAGGCTTTGTCCTTTCTGGGTACTAAGAAAAGTCTTGCATAAAATCCTTGTCCCTGTTCTTGCTGTGGAACATTTTGAATTGCTCCCATGTCCATAAGAGCAGCAATCTGTTTTTGTGCCTCTGCCCATTGGTTTTGTGGCATGTCTGGCATACCTTTTGGTTTTGGAAGCGTGTGGAAGTGGAACCTGTAACCCTGAGAAACAATATTCAGCACCCATTTGTCCTGGGTGATCATGTGCCAATTTCTTGAGAAATGTGCTAGCTTTCCCCCTAGAGGTGCTGTCAAAAGGTAATTGCTTGGTATTTGCAGAGGAAAGTCATTGGGACTGTTTCCTATAAGGTTGTGATTTGTCTTCCCCCTCCTTTGGGGGCTGAAGCACCCCATTGTTTAGGTCTGTAGGAGCCTTGGGACTGAGATCTGCCTCTTGGGCATCTGTATCTGCCTCTTTGTGGCCTGTCTGACACTGTAAAGGACTAATTTTTTGAAGGCCAGTTTCTACTAAATCTAGGTGGTTGAACCTGTAAGAAATCTTTAACTGTCTGCATTGACTTTGCTTTATCCTCCATTTTCCTTAACACCTCTTCTGTCTTAACACCAAACAAAGTATCATGCTGTAATGAAGCATCCAATAATTTTACTTTAACATGGTCAGGTAAACTTTGTTCTTTCAACCAAGCATGCCTTCGAATAATGGAGCCTGTTACTGCGGCTCTACAAGAAGCCTCTAATGAATCAAAACCACATTACAGAGTATGCTTTCCCACTTGTTCAACTGCATGCAATAAATCCTGCATTTCCTTGCTGTCAGGACTTTCTGTATTTGAAACCATTTGATATGAAGGAAGGTGCAAACAGCAAAGCTCATGACATCATTGTGCATTTGGAGATTAGAAATCTGGGACCATTGGAGTCATGCTGGTGTCAGATATTCCTCTGCCTCATACCAGAAGTTTCAGCCTCAGGTGTTCTTAGTTGATCTGATATATGGTGTCCACAAACAGGAGGTTAGCTAGCCTTCTAGATTTTTTATCTTCTTCTTTCGGCTTTTCCCAGTTAGGGGTCGCCACAGTGGATCACCTTGTCCGCTCATGATTGGCAGTGGAGTTTTACAGTGTCAAGTTGCCAGCCAGGCGCCCAACCTTCCACAGAAGGCACGCACACGCTCACACCTAGGGTCAATTTAGATAATTTTCATATATCAAGGATCACTCACATCATTCCATTTAATTCACGGGGGGGGGGGTCTGATACAGTAGCAGTATTGACAAGACCACCTGATACTGCCCATCATGGTCAAAGCTCACTGAAGACAGCCAGATACCATGCATGACAGGTGTGTAAGAAATGGTGGATGCAGAATACAGACCACTATAATGTTTTGATGAGCAAACCAATATTCTGACTGACAGAGATTTTTGTTTTCTTTAGGTGGCATGTCATTAAGTACAGGTAAAATGCCTCCACAGAAACAACCATACATCTCAAGACCCAGCAACTGTAGTTTTGATCTAGTTGTTGCTTACAGGGAAGATAATGGGATTGTTGCCACAATAGCCAATACTATGACAGCTGCTGCTTCTGTACATCCTGTCTAGATGACAGGTCATTCTACGGTCATAGTGTAAATAATACTGGTGACCATCAGCAGCAAGCATCCAGTGAAACTGTGGCACAGTCTGCTGAAGGCCCACAAACAGTGTAACTTGATTTTGACATGTTTCTCGGCATTAGTTACTGTTGAGCCATGACAAGGGATCCACAAAGACAGGGCAGGTTCATGGTTAGGCCTTCATGTTTACATCTCAGATGAACTGGATGTCTGATGTTAAAATGCCACTTTTATACCTTTAACACAAACAATAGGAGTAATTATGGGATTACCGCAAAGACATCATCACTGTGTTGTTGTTTCAATAGCTAGTGTGAACATTACCACTGGTCATGATGTTCTACAACAAAATTATGGAAATCTGAGGGATAATGCTGGATCATAGGTCCAGACTGACTGAGGCTTCCACTTTGCAAGACAGAGAGTCAAAAATTGGGAATAACTTTGACATTTCTAATTGCTTGACTATCATAGTTAACATCTGCCCTAATGACATAGATTTAAAAATAATTTTTGCAGGGGTAACAGGTCATCCCTGATGCCCCACACCCCCCAAACATATATTTCCCATCTCCATTATCACATAACTTTAGTGAAGGGTACTGCACATCAGTCTTGATGAGTAAACACTTTTGCTCTAACATGAAGTAGCAAATGACTTCTGATAGATTACATGTTGAGGAATCACAGGCCGCCCTCTTGGAGAATCACATGTCTTTGACTGGAATATAATCTCCTGCTTAAGTTTAAACTGTTGTTTCAGATACTATAAGTTATTAAGAGACAACAACAGAGTCATAACCAGGGCAGTATCCCCAGGTTCAAAGCTATTTTGGAGCATTATCACCAGATGCCAATGGTGTAGACGGGTAGCACTGGTATTGATTTATGAAGTCATGAGGATACTGGAGCTTTAAAAAATGAATGTCAGTAGTGTATTTATTTATGGTCAGGTAGAATTTGTTAGTTACAGTTTTAGGAAGCAGCTTGCTATAATTACAAGAGAGGAGGTAAGCTTTTTTTTTTTTTGGATCTTCAACTTTTTTTTTTTTGCTCCCCAACGTTGAGTTAAATGTTAAATTTGGTACCATTTTGGGAATCTTCACAAGGTTCCAAATGTCCTATCTATGGTTATGGACAATAATATTTTATTGAAATCATGTAGCTTCACAAGCAGATTAATTGTCCAGGAGGGTTGTGGGTGCTATCACCAGTAAGAATTTACAGTGCCCCATCCACTCGTCCAGATTCCTCTTGAACAGTGACATAGAGGTCACGAAACAAAACAAAAGTGGTACACCAGGCAGATGAAATAATCCAAATAAGCAGTATTCACTTCACTTCACGATTTTTAATCTAAGAACAGAGTAAACGCTTTCACGTTAGACAATAACGCTTCATCAGACTTCAAAAACACAGAACAATTCATCACATATAAATATCCTTGATAATCAAGTAGTTAATTAATTAATCAGCATTTGAAGATACCATTTTCTTAAAAAACTGTTGAGTATCTTACAAAAGCTGGATGGTATATTAATCAACATGTTTCCTGATTATAGCTTATTCAAATAAACTGTATTTTGGATGCACATGTCAATAGGGGCTATAATAAGACAGAGATTCATGAAGTTATTACACATTGTACCAAAGAAAGGACAGATAAGGCATTACCCTATTTTCAAAGACAACAAAGTCTGACTAAGAATACCAAAGGAAAAAGGAACTATAATTGGAACAATACCAATAGACTGGTTATTCCATATACGAATAGGAATACACAAATAAGGCAGGTTATTGAGAGCAACTGGAAGATACTACTGATGGATGAGAAAGTTAGAAATCTAATAGACACACGGCCAGGTTTCACCTACAGAAATATGAAATCTCTGAAGAGACTTCTTTGTTATGAATCTACACCTAACATTGTCACTCCGTCATCACAACGTAAAGGAACCTTTCCATGTAGGTCATGCAATCAATGCACATATGTTTCTAATGGCAATCAATTTATACATCCGACCACGAGACGCAAATTTAATTTCAATTTTTATGCAGATTGCAGATCTCGTGATCTCATTTACTTGGCAGAATGTCAGATCTGCAAATGTTTTTATGTAGGCATGACTAATAGAACCCTGCGTGAAAGAATCAGGGAACATCTCTATGCAATTAATAAGGAAAATGATAATAATGCACTTGCCAAACACACATTAGAGTATGGAATTAATCATAGGTTTAGTTTTAGGGTGCTCCAATTAGTGCACAAGACATGCAGACTTGGTAATATTAAAAATTGAACAGAAGAACTAGAGAATAAGTGGATTATCAGATTACAAGCTTCTCAAGGTTTTGGCTTGAATGACAGAGTGTCACTCAAACCATTTCTTTTAGCCCGTCCATATAATCATTAAGTTTATGATTTAGATGCATATATATATTTATATGTATTTCGGTATTTGTCATGTTCATATGTTATAATTGAATAAAATAATCTTTTTTATCCATACTTTTATATATTTATATATTTATATATGTACTTTTTTTATATATATATTTTTTAAATATTTCATACATGTTTCATATATACTTTCTTTTTCTGTTTTCATATAAATGTATTTAAAATGCATTTTATTTCAATAGGTTATAATTAAGCAACAAAGATTTATTCTTTTATCTGTTTTAATTTAAATGCATCCAAAATACAGTTTATTTGAATAAGCTATAATTGGGAAACATGTTGATTAATATACCATCCAGCTTTTGTAAGACACTCAACAGTTTTTTTAAGAAAATGGTATCTTTAAATGCTGATTAATTAATTAACTACTTGATTATCAAGGATATTTATATGTGATGAATTGTTCTGTGTTTTTGAAGTCTGATGAAGTGTTATTGTCTAATGTGAAAGCGCTTACTCTGTTCTTGGATTAAAAATCGTGAAGTGAAGTGAATACTGCTTATTTGGATTATTTCATCTGCCTGGTGTACCACTTTTGTTTTGTTTCGTGACTTTAGGACTGTTTACTCAGTGAGTACTTTATTCAGTGGCTAGTTTGCTCTTTCAGTGACATAGAGGTGCTCTGCTTCATATAAAGTGGCAACCTATTCCAAAGACATGGCAGTTACTGGGAGATAAATCTGCCCCTCTATCATGTCCTATTTAAGTCGCAGGCCATTTTAGATCCCTGGAATGGGTAGCTCTATTCCCATTTGATTTACAGATATGCAGCAAGTTCATTAGGTTTGGGTCAGAGATTGCTCTGTAAGCCAGGCATAAGTTGCCCTTAAGAAGTCTATATGATACAAAGTATAGTGGCAGGGACTTTAGTTGGTCTGTGTATGGCAAGTGCTGGAGTCCTTTGATCTTCTTTGTTAGAAACCTCTGAGGTCTCCCCAATTGCTGTAGGTGCTTTTTACGGTACATGCCAAATGGGGTGTTATACTCAATTATGGGTTGGGTTAGTGCCGAGTATAAAGGGGTTATAACCTCTTTTGCTCTCAATATGATGCCTTTACTAATCAAGTGTGCTACATAGCAAGCCTTCCTAACTGCAGTAGACACATGGTGGTTGAAGTAAAGGTCGCAGTCTACTTGTGATCCCAGATCCCTTACCACTTCTTGGGTACTTAGGTTATTGTTGTTGATTTGATAGTGTGAAGGGACATTGTTTTTGCAAAGGGAATAATGATGCATTTCTTCGCATTCAGTTTGAGACCGTGACTAAGACACCAGTCGTTGGTTTGCATAAGACCTTCCTGGAGTATACTGACATCATTTGGGGATTCAATAATTGTATCCAGTTTGCAGTCATCCACATACTTGGTTAGTGACAACCCTTTAGTTTTGGCCTGAACTTCTGAGAAGTATATACCAAATAGTAGGGGGCCCAACACTGACACTTTTGGTTTAAATTCACCTCTCCTTAACTAATGTATAAGTAGCACCCTATCTTGGGACACCATTATTAGCCTTTCATCTTTTGGTTTAAGTTTACTGCTCCTTAGCCATTCATACATTTAACCTTAGTCAACAATGGGTTGTTGTATAGCTTTTCTATATTTACACTAAAGAAAGCATTACGGCAAATCAGATGTTTCTCTCTTTTTTTAATTTCTCCAAGTCTTTTAGATTTCTAATACCATAACAGGAATAGACCCCATTCCCATGTCAAAGTATAATTAAAGTTCATGAAATTAGTATTGTTTCAATCTTTGATTTTAGCCAGAAGTGCTGTTTGCAGCACCAACAATGTGCCCAGTAATGATTCCTTCTGCAATTCGTATGGAGTTACCTGCATTGGTAATATATCCAAGTACAATTGTAAATTCTTTTTTATAAGACCCATTGCTCCTACTACTATTGGAGCTGTCGGGGTATCCTACTTCCACATTGCCCTTGTTTCTACCTGCAAATCCTCGTATTTTACAACTTTGTGTCTCTCTCCATGTAAGACACTAAAGTCACTGAGTGTAGCAATTTCAATGATCAGTGCTACTTTTGTCTACTTTTCATGGACTACTATATGTGGTTTTCTCACATCTGTTTTTTGAACTGTTGGCAATGGGTGATCCCATGAGACATAAACTTCATAATTTTCTATAATGCCGTGTGGCTCATGTTTCCTGTGTTTTTCAGCTACTTCAACATTATAATGTTTGCACAACCTCCAATGCAGCAGTCTTGCCACATTATTATGCCTGTCAGTATACAGTCCTTCTGCCATTAGTATATCACAACCAGCAACAAGATGTGTGATTTTTTTTATATAAAGTTTTACAAAACCTTTATTTATCTGTTTCTCTGACATGTTAAATGGACTTTGTAAACCAACAAGTACGTAGTCTACTATTTTGGGCTACCGATATTAACCTTTCGTCTCTTGGTTTAAATGAACTTCTCTTTCACCATTCCTATATTTTATCCTGATCAACACAATTTTCTTCCAGAACTATACTTGCAACTATATTTATGCATTATCCACAATCCTTGCTTTCTCATCTGATCCTTCACCTTATATTCTTTCATTTTTTGGCACATTCAGTTGCTGCCTGATTTTTATCAACTGCTGGTTTGATTTCCATTCCCACTTAATGCTGATATGTTTCTGCTAAACTAACTAGGAAAGTCATCTTAGAGTTATTCCTCTCATGTTTTAAAACTTTCACTATGTTTGGGACTTGTGAGGGTAGCAGATAAATATGCAGTCCTACAACTGCAGATCTATACATGTAATCAATTTTGAGGAGGCACATACCTCCTTCAGAATGAGGAATATATATACTCTTGGAATGCACAGATTTTTATAAATCATTTGATAAGCATGAATCATCCTTCTTATTTTCCTGTCCAACCTATCCAGCACCATTTGGGGCCAGTCAGTCACTCCAAAACTGTACATTAGGATAGGAAGAGCAAATTTGTTTATAGCTTGGACTTTGTTCCTAGATGTAAACACTGTTTTCAGTATTGATTTAAGTCTTCTAAAATATTCCTTACTAAGTATTCTTTCTCATTTCTTCACATTTTATTGTTGATCCTTCATCAATTACCAAATATTTATACACTCCCTCTTGTTCAAGTTCTTTTATATGACAGTCTTGTCCCAAACTGATGTCTTATTGGTGCTGTAGCTTTCCTGCTTTAAAGGTTGCTTTTGCACATTTATGAAGGCCAAATGACATCCTTATATCATCTGAAGAAGCTTTGACCACTTGCAATTGTGCTTTCAGTTCCTTATCTGATGAACTATACAGTTTTAAATTGTCCAGAAAAAGATGATGAGAAGTCTTTATACTTTGTTGTTTTCTAGGAGCAGAATTGTAGCCATGACCTGGTCTGTTAAATAGACAGCTTAATGGGTTAAGGGCAAAACAAAAGAGCAGCGGTGACAAAGAGTTACACTGGAATATCACCTTTTGGATTTTTATCATTGGAATAATAACTTGTCCTTTATCATGTCTTAACTGCAAAATGGTTTGCCACTATTTCATGGTCGCTGTAATATAATCAATCAGAGTAGGGTGTATCTTATACATTTTTAATCATTCTTTTATCCGTGAATGTAGAATACTGTCAAATGCCTTTTTGTAATCTATCCATGCCATACTTATATTCTTCCCCTTTTTACAGTTCTCCATTATGACTTTATTTAACAACAAATGATCCTTTGTTCCATATGACTTTCTTTTATTAACATTTTGTTCTACTGCCATGATTGAATTTTCTTCTAAATAACTATAAACTCTGCTGGCATCAATTCCAGTGTAAAGTTTATAGATTGTCAGAAGGCAACTTAATGGTCTAAGGATAGCATGCAGTTTGACTCTAAAGAAAGAACATTGTTTTTCCTGTTATTAACCAGGTTGGTGTCTGTTTGGGGTATGCATACAAATAGTACCTACTCAAAGCTAAATCTTCATGTAAAGATGTTAATACTTTTAGCCAGAAGTTTGATACTGTATCTGGGCCTGGGGTTTTCCAATTAGGAGTTTTCTTAACTTTGTTTCAGTCTCTTTGGACATTACTTCATCCCATTTCATATGCCATACATTTGAACTTCATATTCTTTCTTTTACATTTTTATCCATTTAGTATCTTTGTTATGTTCCCCAGGATCTTCATAGATATTTCTCTAAAAATTACCTATTTAGTGTTTCAATTCCTTTTGCCTTGTTTCCCAGTACTCTATAAAACTTTTTTGGGTTATCAATAAATTGGTTAAAAAACACAAAAAGAAAAATCTAGCAAAGCTAGACTTTCTTCTGTGTGATACCTTAAACCTCTTGTATCAGAGGTAATGGGGGATATATGCAAATTACCCTTTAAGGATATCAGGTGTTTCAGCTAAATGGCAATTATGTTCTGATACTGTGCATTATAAAGTCTATCTTTCTGAGTATTTTTGTCGATCTGTTCCGTCTTCTATACATTTCTAACAGTGACACCTCTTGTCTTACTTGCTTTATAATTTCTCTATTCAATATTTGCATAATAACATTTGATTTCCTTTCCCTTACTGCCCTATGTTTCTGTGGTAAGACTTTATCTGTTATTAATTTAGTTGCACAGTAATATATCCTATTTACTTCTGTTATATCACATGAACCTCTATGGACAGTCCTAATTGCTGTCTTTATTTGTTTTATCAAACTTCTAACTTTCTGGGTTTTATTGACCTTCTGCAGTCTGTTTCTTTTGTTGATCTTAATATGTCTGTCCATCTCTATTAAATCAAGCAACTCTTCTCTTAGATCATTTTCTGCTATACTTAGAGCACATTCTTTGTTCTCCATTTCCTCTGGCATTCTACAGAAAGTTCCAGAGCATCTTCTTATGCCACATTCTCTTCAGTTTCAACCTGTGTCATCCGTTGCTCTTTTGTATGGCAACTTTCTGGCCTATCACTCCACAACACTAACTGTGTCAGAGTTGTCACAGTTTCCTGTTCTTTCCCTTGCTGTGCAACTCCTACTGAACTGTTCTACTGGCTTCTTATGGAAGGCTCCAAAGTATCTTCATATGGCAACTGATCAGATGTTTCCTGCTCCAATGGTTTCTCCTTAATTTGGGGATCCATCAATCTGTCCTGTTATGATGTTATCAAAATTAAATTTTCTACACTAAATCCTTCACTTCACAGGTAATTCATAACCTCAGTTTCTATTTCTTTAACTTCTCCATTGCCGATCCTCTTTCCTACTTTTCCTCTTCGCTTTTTATTTTTCATACTGTAACATTTTCCACCCCTGAATGCCTTTGTCTATGCTTTTCTTCCACTATCTTTGGTACTGCTCTTTTTGTATTAAGTAGTTTTACTTTCTCCTTTGTATAAATATTGCACCATATATTAAATCTCTTTCTCTTTCCCTAGTCTGTATTTCTTCTTTAGATTTTTACTTCTCCTCCTTACTTGGGGGACTCATTGTTCCTGTGTTAAACTTTCAACACTAACTCCTTCACTTCAGAGATATTCCATAACTTCAGCTTCTCTTTTTTTTAACTTCTACTTTACTAGTCTTCTGTTCTGTGCTCCCTCTTTGTGATCTTAATTTTTGTATTGTGAAACTTTTCATATCTGGATGCCTTTGTCTGTAATTTTCCTTGAATATCTTTGGGTCTGTTTTTGTTTTTTGTTTGCTATTGATTAATTTGGCTTTTTACTTTGCATAAATATTGCACCATATCAGATCTCTCTTTCCCATGTCCATGTTTCTTTTTTATACCTTTCATAAATCTCTAGATTTTGTTCTTTATATTTTTGCACTTCCTCAGTCGCTTCTTTTTTTCAAATGTCCCAATGTTACTTGGTCTGTATATTGCTTTTCATAAATCTTTTGTATTAATGAGCACACATTTTTGTTTGAAGCTTATGATAGTTCCTCTAATTTCTCTCTTAATCTTCTTCTGTATCTTCTGTCTGGAAATTCTGGGCTTCTTGCATAATAGTACCAATACATAAGTTATTTCTTGTCCTCAATAATCCTCTCTATTGTCTTTATTACTCTTTTATGGCCTATCAGTTTTGCGATTTTTGTGGACTACTACTTTTTTCTACAACAGGGCGGGCATCCTCCCCTGAGCCTGGCCTGGCCCCACTGTCATTTTTCCATCCCTGGCACCAGTATGTCTACCAGGATCGGGCTCTTTTTTATCCTGGGTCTTGTGCACCCAGCTATCTTTTTTATTTTTTAACCTACTTCTGCCATGATATACACTACATAAAATACAGTCTACATATCAGTGTGATCTTGGTGAGATTTTGTCAAAAACGGGGTCCGCCTCATGGAGGTACTGACCAAGACCTGAGGATGAATTCAGTTCTAGCCATACTGCTCTCGCTTGATGATTTATCATCTCTCCATTCTGATGTTTCAGTATATGAAGGATGCTGGTATTGTAGAATGAAAGCTTAACACTGCAGGAATTGGCCTCTTTATGTTTTCATAAATGAATAATGAGTTTTAAAGGTATCATTCTGGACACAGCACTGAGAATATAAGGCAAATTTTGCCCTAAACCACCTTTACAACTTAACTAATTATACAAAGTAAGCTACTTTTTTTAAAATGCAGATATATGGACAAAAAGTATATGCACTTCCAAACACATGTAACTACACATGCTATGTAATGCTGCCTTTAATGTAAGTTGGCCATGATAAGTAATTAATGCTTACCCTACAGTTCTATAACAGTCAGGTGATCTACTACTGTATCTTCACTTGATGAAACACATACTTTTTTGGAATTTCAATGCATTTGGGTTTCCTCTTTCACAAGGGACAGCAATCTTGGAGTGGATTATATTTATACTGATTAGTAAAGGCATCGCCTGAAGAGAAAAAGAAGTTATAACCCCCCTATACTCGGCACTTATCTGGCCAATAATTGAGTATAATGCCCCATTTGGTATGTACCATACTAAAGAATCTACAGCAATTATAGAGACCTCAGAGGTTTCTAATAAAGAAGATCAAGGACCTACAGCATGTGCCTTACACGGACCAACTAAAATCCCTGTCACTATACTCCATATTGTATAATCTTCTTAGGGGAGACTTGTGCCTGGCCTACAGAGCAACCCAAGACCCAAACCAAATGAACTTACTGCATATCCTTAAATCAAATGGATTTAGGGCTACCCATTCCAGTAACTTAAATATGGCCTACGACTTGAATAGGATATGCTGGAGGAACAGATTGATCTCCCAGCAATTGCCACATCTTTGGAACAGGCTACATGAAATACAACACCTCTATGACACTGTTCAATAGGAATCTGGATGAATGAATGGGGCACCATAAATTCTTACCAGGGATAGCAACCTCAACCCTCCTGGACATGGGCAGTCATCACTAAATGCAAGCTTGGGTATTGACTATATTATATTGGGTTGAAACGGCTAGGCTTAAAATTACCTCCAGTTCGCTAGTCTAGTAATCTCCTATGATCCTATATTACAGTTGCAATGGGAAGCCACGTGAAGGTTTTGCATGGAATGAGGAGGAGCTCGCTAACTACTGGGCAAAAAAAATCTTCAATGAGTGAATTGATATCTTTGTTTTTGGTTGGTTCACATTTCTGGGAACTGTATTTATGTTATGGATCCATTTGAGTGCATCTTAGAAAATGTGTAACAAACAGATGTTCAATTATACTTTTCTGTGGAGACCAGAGCCCAAACTCAAGAATTGATTTTTAAATATTGTTCTTATAAACTTATTTGCTAGAATACTAGGTTTTGCAAATAGCATGCATTTACTGAAAGCTATGAAGTCTGAAAGTGAAATGACTGTCATTACTTAGTGACTGCAAACCTCAATGATTTTCAAAAATAACCACAAATTTGATGAGGAAATGACAGAAAATATGAGGCAAAAATACAGACAATCTACAAAATTCTGGACAGATGAGAGATATGCTTATAGAACTATGTATAAGTGCTTCCTGTGTTAATAATTAAAGTGCATATGACTTTTTAACTGTTGAATTAATTCACTTGCATATTAGTACACTCAGTAGCCAGATGCTTTTTTCTTTTATCTTGGTTATTCAAAATTAGACAATGTGCAACTAGTATATCACCACCCAGATGAAGAATTAACAGGTAATGCCCTCTGAAAAACGATCTGCTGCTTCTTGGTAGAATACATAGCTGATGTGAAGCTTGAGTGTTTAAAAAAAACAGACCGTCTCCATGTTTTCTGTGCTTGCTAAACAAAAATGTTGCTCTTAAATCTAGTTAAAATGCAAAACAGTAAAAAAGTAAAAGAAAAACAGAAAAAAATGTGTGCATGTAAGTGTGTGTGTGTGTGTGAGTGGGAGAGAGAGAGAGCATCTTCGGATTACATTAGGCAGTCCACCAGCAGCAGACCCTTAATAAGAAGTATGAAGCCCTAATGTTTAGCATTACTGACTCACCTTAATCCTCACTAGTTAATCATTCCACAGGACTGAGCCAAAATATGTGGCAAAATCAGGTACAGTACAAAACTTAGGTGGGGGTATAACAGTTGCAATGACTTACATTCCATGTTTTTTTTTAACTCATGAAATTTAAAAACACCTGAAGCACATTCATTGAAAGTGTCAGTAACTGGTGTGTGTGTGTTATTTTGGATATAAAATACTCCCTCCAACAATAATTATATATTCTACAGCAAGTTTGAAACATTTGATTGAGGAAATCATATACACATGAAAAATATAAAAAAGTATGATGTATCTCTTGCACAGCATGGCGTTTTATCTTCTTCATGTACAGCCTGTTACAAAAACAAAACAAACAAACAAACAAAAAAAAAAATCCAAAGCGTTTTATCAGGTTTGAAAGCCAGTAAAGAATTTAATGAGTGCTGTTGCATACTCAGCAAGTAAAGAAAAAGTTAGGGACAGTTTTTAAATAATGCCCTAATTTAAATACGTTACTTACAGACTAACATATGTAAACCTCCATAGATAAAGTAGGAAAGATATTCAGGGACTGAAGGATCATCTCTTCCCTTATAACTGACCATCACAATTAGGAGTGTGTAACAAATGTCACACACCTCTGAAAAAGTTGCTATGTTTGGTCTGTTACAGTAGTGCGTAACTGGTTTATATTTTTTTCCAGTTTTGGAGCATAACCATGGCACTCCATGCACTACAAATAAACTATGTAAATCATGCCAGGAATAAAGACAGAGCAAATAATTATATGTAGTAAAAGAAGTATTCCAAATAACTTAGCTCTGGAATAAAAGATACTTGCTCAGTTGCATGTAGTTTGGTCCTCTTCGAGTTCAATCAGACATTTAAACCACAGTTTTTACAAGCAATATTGATGATGTTTCAATACTGCTGACTGAAAGGTAAGCCTAAAAACTGGCCATACTTCACATACATGTTGGGATATCAAAGACAAGTAATAGAAAGTTGTGCAGTAGCAATAGTTACAGAACAAAGTGCCACAATACTAATAACACATGTATTCAGCAGTGTATAGCACCCACATACCAAATAATGGACCACATACATAAAGAGTGGTGAAGCAGTAATGGAATTGACAAAGCCTGGTATGAGAACTGCTGTGTTTCTGAAGCTGGCACAGCCATTTATTTGTGCAACAGCATGCTGGACAGCATGACACACACACACAATAATTTAGCTGTATATATCTGGGCTGTTTTGCAGTGCCCCCGCTGAGGTATGCAGACACTGAAAGCATCCATTCAGTAGATCAATAAACTTATACATTTTGTACAGCATCTTTTATGAGACTCGCACCATAATTAGAACCTTGGTCCAATGTGTGTCTGGTTACACACCAAGCCCTAGAGGATAAAGCTTCATATTATCAACAAGAAATTTATGAAGTATCTAGGCTGTTTATATTATTCAAGCTTCAGTTATTCCATTCAGTCATTCTTTTTTGCTGTGTTTTTCCCAGATCTGAGATATTGATGATTGGAGCAATAAATCGGCATTTATCCATCAGGAGATAGTGAACAAAGTTTTATGGAAATCCAGCACTAAAGAATCACAGAATACCATCTCAAAAAGCATATATGATCAGTTATGCATGCCTGTCTGACAAATGTGAATTACATAGAATGCTGTAAAAAGGCATGGAGTCCAGAAAGATCTTAAGAAAACTTTGCTACCAATGTAACTTTCACTGAGGAAGGATATCCTTTATCATATCTTGCAAACCCAATCTTTATTGAGGAGGAAAGTCCTAAGCCACAGCTCAGTCCACCAACATTATAATATGGAAAAAACAAACTCAAAAATGAATAGTAAAATGGTTCAAGGACAAACAGGAAAAAAGTGACAGATCAAACTGTTTAAAGTTTAAGACTATGGAATGGCATTACACACAGTACAATTCACATAAGGCCTAAACTACAGCATCAGAAATTATTAATATAACAAAGCACAAATGTACAAAATACAAAAAAAAACCAAAAAGGCTAGGGAAATCCCAAATAAATTTAATAGATAACACACTGTAGAGTCTCAGCTATACAAAAGCTTTCAGAGTGAAACAGTGAACATCAGAAATGGTATTTTTGTGAAATGGCTTAGGAAAACTGGAAACAAAATATGTTTTATGTATATCATTTTAACCATATCTGACCAAAAACATGTATATATAATATATACAGAAGAAAAATCCACTAGTACAAAATAAAAATGCAATACCAAACAGAAGTGGAGCTAATAAATTATTTTACTGCACAATCAATCTGGTACCTCGGGAGTTTTGCCTTCAATGGACCATGTGGGAGAAGATGTGAATAAATGGCAGTATTGTAAATGTGACAGTGAGATGTCAAAAAATGTTGTGCCCATACCAAGAAATATATAGTATCAATGTACTAAGTTGTCCCTAAGGATGATATAATGGTAGGTGTGTAGTTAATGACTTATGTGAATCTCACGGAAAATGCTGTAATGAACAGTACATGAAATCTGAAGATAAAATATGTTCTTGAAAAGGTATTTATTATCACTTTCCCATGAAACAATAAAAATTATTGTCTGCTAATAGTAACGATGATGGTCATGATTTGCTAATAGTAACGATGATGGTCATGATTATGAGCCACTCTTGAATTCTGGGTTCAATTCTCTCAAGTTTCTATTTGCCTACTGTGCGACACAGAGTGAGTTGCTTAAAGAGTGATGTGGAAATCCTACAGAAAGGCCTCACTGAGACCAATGACTGGCATTGAAACCATGGCCTTAAGCTTAATGCCAAAAAATGCGTCATCATCCCCTTTGGGAAAAACCCAGTTACCACTAATTACCACATTGATGGGAGCCCACTGAACACTGAAGGGGTTATAAGATATCTGGGGACACAGGTTGACAGCAACCTCTCCTTCAACCACCATATTGCCATTGTGGTCAGAAAGGCTTCTATGTGGCACATCTAATTCCCAAGGGTTTTGCATCCAGGAAAAGAGAGGTCATCATCTCTCTCTACTCTTCCCTCATTATGCCAGTCATCGAGTATAATGCCCCATTTGGCATGTATCTCACTAGACACATGCAGCAGCCTCACAAAGAGGATCCTAGGCCTTAAACTCATGTCATACATGGACAGACTCAAAAAGCTCCAGCTATTCTCTGTCTCATATTGTCTACTAAGAGGCGATCTCTGCTTGACTTACAAAGCCATGTCTGACCAAGCTCTGTTAGAAATGCTGCATCTAAAGAAATCCCAGTCCCTCCACATCACACACTACAAGACCTCAACCTCATTACCACAATCAACAGAATATGCTCGGGGGACAGGTTCATAACCCAGAGACTGCCTATGCTATGGAATAGACTTCCCATTCATGTCAAGCAGAGAACCCAGTTGACCCTCTTCAAGAGAAATCTTGATGAGTGGATGGGAAAAAGAAGATTCACCCCAGGGATCACTCCAGTAGCTCTGCTTGATAGAGGCAATGGGAACTAACACTGGGCAGCACAATGCCAGGGCACTTCTATGGGCTAGGCTTGTAAAGGCTCCAGGGCCATTAGCCTAGCACACAGCTATGAATCTATAAATATTTGAACAATGATCCTCTGCCACTATTGAAATGAAAAAAAATCTCAGTCTAGTTAAAGTACAGATCTGCCATTCTGCAATTACAAAGTGATGTATAAGTTGCAGTGTAAAATTATGCTATAGGACAGAGGTGCACAAAAGCAATTTCACAGTTCTTGTATATTACATGCTATAAATAATATGGAGTGAATGACAAAACTTGCAAATGTAATAGTAAAGATTCTTCAAAATTTTTATATATATATATATATATATATATATATATATATATATATATATGTGTGTGTGTGTGTGTGTGTGTACATATGTATACATATATGTACCCATGTATATGGCTGTGTTAGTGCATGTATAGCAGTAGCTGCTTATGTTGTTGATTATACAGAACAGTGCATCTTTAAGGCTATGAGAGTGGAAACAGGCAAGCTTCATCTGGGAACAGTTGTCCTTGGGAATATATGTGGCAGAGCAACAGGTGTAAGAAATTTAGGGCAGCACAGTGGGGCAGTGGTTAGCACTGTTGCTGCACAGCAAGAGGTTCTCCAATTAGATTCTCGGCTGCGGTGCCTTCTGTGCAGAGCCTGCATGTCCTCCCTGCATTCGCATGGGTTTCCTCTGGGTGCTCTGGTTTCCTCCCACATTCCACAGACACCCAGATTGTGTAAGTAGCTGACTCCAAGTCAGACTGCCGACTAGTCATGAGTGGAGTCAAACAGGGTTCAGCCCTGGGTTGTCTCCTGTTTGGTATCTACTTCTCTGAAGTCCAGGCCAACATTCAGGGACTCTGGTTGCTAACGTTCACAGATGATTGTAAGATGGGAGCTATTATTAACTCCCCAAGTGATGTTAACATCCTAAAGAATGGCCTCACTGAGACAAATGACGGGTATCAGAACCATGGCCTTAAGCTCAATGCCAAATAAATGTGTCATTATCCCCTTTGGAAAAACCCGGTTCCCATGAATTACCACAATGATGGTAGTCCACTGAACGCAGAAGGTGTTATAAGAGATCTGGGAAAACAGGTTGACAGCAACCTCCCTTTTGATCACCACATTGCCACTGTGGTCAGAAAGTCCTATGTGGCACATCTCATTACTAAGGATTTTGCATCCAGGAAGAAAGAGGTCATTGTCTCCCTCTACTCTTCCCTCATTAGGCCAATCATCAAGTACAATGCCCCAACACCTGCAACAACTGGAGAGGCAGCAAAAGTACCTCACAAAGAGGATCCTAGGCCTTAAACACTTGTCCTATATGGACAAAGGCAAAAAACTCCAACTATTCTCTGTTTCATATCGCCTACTTAGAGGCGATCTTTGCTTGACTTACAAAGCCATGGCTGACCAGCTCTGTTAGAAATGCTACATCAAAAGAAATCCCAATCCCTCTGCACCACACGGTCCAGAGGCCTCAACCTTATTACCACAATCAACAGAATGTACTGGAGGGACAGGTTCATAACTCAGAGACTGCCCATGCTGTGGAATAGACTTCCCATACATGTCAAGCAGAGCACCTTGGTGACCCTCTTCAAGAGAAATCTTGATGAGTGGATGGGAAATAGAAAATTCACCCCAGGGATAATTCCAGTGGCTGTACTCAACAGAGGAAGTGGGAACTATGGTCGGGTGGCACAATGCCAGGGTAAACCTATGGCTAGGCTTGTAAAGGCCCCAGGGTCATTATCCTAGTATACACCTATGAACCTATGCATTTGGAGCACTTCTTCCCAGGCCTCCGCTGAAAATGGTTTCTGTTCCAGTCGACTTTCCAGGTAAACAAATGTTAAATAAATAAATAGGTAGGTGTTAGATTCCTATTTTTCTGAGTCTTAGATTGAGGATTGTGTCAAGGATTCTTCAGAGAAGTCACATCTGAAGGAAGGAGCCAGACTGAAAGCTGTCCTCATGATATACAGTTCAGAAGATGTTCCTAAAGTCAAATTTAAAAGGGAATTAATCAATAACTGGAACTTTTACATACTTGCATGTGTTAAAGCCTGTTCTTTGAATACTTCCAAAGATGGACTGCCTTTGAAGTTGTTATAAAGGCCCATTTAGTGCAATAAAATAATTGCTATGCTGTCATCTGTAAAGACACCTATTATAGCTTCTGAGAAAGCAGTCTCAGAAGACTTATTTGTTGCCATCCTTACTATTAAGTGCTACACTGCTGGCTTATAGAGGACATATGAACAGTTTTATACAAACTGAAACTTAATGACTCTAACTTTAAAGTGTTCTGCTTGAGGTCTTTTTCAGCACCAAAAAAAAGTTTTATTTTGTGAAGTCACATGGAATGTGCTTTTATTTGAGGATTTTTTTTTGACCACCCAGAAATGCCAGCTCTACTGAAGGACAGTGACTAATGACTTCTTCATTAAACGTAAATGTTTTCTAAAGTGAAAGGAATAGCTGCTGTCCTGACTGAAAGCTGAGTTTTAAGAACTCAAAAAAGGCTGTAGATATCAAACCCTTTTCTTACAGTAAGGTTATTCTGGTAAGCATACTTGCGGTATTCTAAAGAGTTAACTGAAGGAAGAGTTACCATGTACTATTAAAACTCTATGCTCATAAGGAGTTTTGTTCTATTAGGACCCTGATGGCAGTGTGAAGGGTTACGTAAATTAAGTGTGACCTCTGTTTTGCTTGTCTATTTTTCTGTAAAAGCTGTAATTATTGACTATGAAAAAAGGAAGTACTCCTCAAATCCATGGTGAGTTCGATCTCTGTCATCCAGGCAGATGTAAAGCTATAGACCAGCATTTACCTTGTCTAGAACAAATTTTGACACTGGAGGGTCAGCAACCTACCCTACTAGTGACCTCCTAAAGAAATTAAGCCAAAAGAAGATACAGAGGTCTACTTGGTGGCCTTTGAAAGACATACAGGACAACAGCAATTTCCTCAAGCTGAACAGACAAGGAATTTGTCATCACATACGACATGGAAGTCAATGAAGACTATAAACAGACTTTGATGTGGATGACCAGGACTGAACTAAGTGCTCACAAGAGCTGAAGTTTTACTGAAGGCACAGTCTTTTTAAGTTTTATAACGGGACATTTAGTATGAACAGACCAGTAACATCTCAAAAAGCTAACCTACTTATACTTCAAAACTGTGCAGGACATCACATGAACAATGTTTTGAAATATTGCCAGTTGAAAGTGGGCATTCTAGAATGGCCCTAACTCTTCTGAGCAGCTGTTTATTTTGGTGTAGCATCTGTTGTTAATTGAAATTCCAAGTCTTAAGATAGATTTATATCCAATACAGACTAATAAAAAGTCTCCACCTAAATGTGCTTGCTTTTATGCAAGCAAGAAAGAAAAGCTGTCTCCATATAAACTGGTTAGGGTACTTTTCCATTAAACCTCTACCATGCGTTTTCAGTCCCAGATTGGCTTGTCTCACCTTATTCCTCTGCAAGCTGTGCAGATCTTTCAGACCCGTAGACTTTTCAAAGTTTATTTTTCTAAGAAGTTAAAATCATTTTCTTTCTACTGGTTGATTATGTGGTCTGTCCTGCAAAAATCTCAAGTTTTACTATGAGATTATCTTACTCTCAGCATAGGAGAAAACGACACTACACAGAAGAGATTCATCATCCATGTCAAAAAGGTACCACCTCTACACATGAAAAGGAAAGATGTAAGCTAGGAAACATTACAAATATTATACATAGAAACACACACAAATATCCATAATATTCAGGGCACCACCTGATTCTGGATAAAACGTTTGTCCTATTGCTCCATTTCATTCATGCTATAAAACTGGCAGTTTTCAGCTAATAAGTAATATACTTTACCATCACTTCTTACTTTAGAAAGAGAATATTAAACTTAAACATCTTTATTCTACCAACTTTCCTCATCCATGAAGATCTGTGACTAGCCTTATGAGCCATGAAAGATCCAAATGTTTATTTGACCTACTATTCCACCACAGAACAAATTGTACTTCAAATACCAAGTTCAATGAACTAAGCCTTCATTAACAGATGAATAAGACACATTAAAGTGACAGATTCATATCCTAATGCATCCCTGTCCTTTGGAACAAACTTCCACTAAATGTCAAACAGAGCACCACCCATGCATTTTCAAGATAATCCTAGATAATTGCTTTGGCAGTCTTAAGTTCTTCCCTGACTATCTTGTCTTGACCTCCTTGAGGCTGGAAAGAAATTTTGAATGGAATGTTTTGGCTAGGCTTGTGATGGCCCACCAACTAATTGTCTAGACTTAGCTATGAACCTATAAGGATCATAAGCCTCAAAATTTCCTGAGCCAGTACCACTAAGAAGATTCAATTCAAAAGTCATAAAAACAGAACTAGTATGATGTTTTTCTAGGGTATGAATTTCCTGTGAAAATCACCCCATTCACATGCAGAGTAACCCATAAACATTGAATTTTTTATCAGCTGACATCTGCATATTTATTTATTTAACATTTGCTAACCAGGAAAGTACAAATAGGACAGAGTCTATTTTCAGCAGAGGCTCAGAGAGACACTCCAGACACATGTCTTTGAATGTAGGAGGAAACTGGAATACCCAGAGGAAACCCACACGAACAGAGGGAGGACATGCAGACTCCACACAGAAGGCACCCCAGCCAAGAATCAAACCAGAAAATCTCTTGCTGTGAGGTGACAATATCAACTGCTGCACCACTGCACTACCCCAAGTATTTCAACATGCTAATGTTGTTGTGTCTTTTGGCTTAGGGGTCAATAGGTCAATAGGATAGGGGCTTAGGGGTCACCACAGTGGAACTCCGGTCCGCTAATGATTGGCAGTAGATTTTTACATGCCGAGTTGCCGGCTCTGACACACAACCTTCAACGAAGGTATGCCCATCCACGCATGTCTCCACACAGAAGACGCTCTAGCTGAGAATCGAACCGGACAACATCTTACTGTGAGGCGAATACAAAATTTTAAATTTCATATTATGAAAGGCTATAGAAGCTGATAGAAGAAACCTAGACCAACAGCTTCCATTTCTTCTCTTAATTTTAAGGGATGTACCACAAGCTTCAACTGGATGCACACTGTTGTTAAATGGCATACATCTCTGAGGCTTATTAGATATAGTAAATGAAACATGGTGGGAGGAAAGCACAACCTTTAAAAGTTTGATGAAACATTTATCATATCTGAAACATAGTTAAAGAACTAACATTTCTGCTGTAAAAGAACATAATGAGAGAGCCAATGAGACAACAGACAGCATGCAATAGAAATCTTTAACTCAGAAGATTCAAATTAAAAGGTAAAGTACTTGAGTTTGATCTCACTGGTAAAAACAAATTCCTTGCAGAATGCAAAGGACCTTCTGAATTTGTAGAAAAAGTAAGTGAAGTGAATTATGATCCGAGCAACCAGTGAAAAGGAAAGCAAAACTGTTGTACCACATAAATGTTGGAGAAAATCTGAAATGTCTATACTACGAATACTTGCAGAAGAAGTTTAGATAATCCACAAAACTTCCTCCAGTTAACATAGGGGAGACATTATCCAGATCTAAAAATAGGAAGTAAAATAACTTGTACTCTACCTGGAAATACCAGTTTAATCCACACAGTACAGAAGCCATGTCATGCGAAAAAGTACTTTTGAAACCATACTAGATGCAAGAATCCTATTGCCAAGCAGCAGTTATGAAAGGCATACAGAAAATGCTTAAACTTGGGATCATACAAAACTGACAGAGAGAATGGGACAGTCACATTGTACTGATCCCCATGTCAGATGGGTCCATAATTTTTTCCAACATTAGAAAGTTAAATAACATTTCTAAATTTGTTTCACATCCCATTCCCCAGGTGGGTGAATTGACCTAGAAATCAGACAAGGCTAGATTTCTTTCCACTTTAGACCTAACCAAAGGTTATTGGTAATCTCCTTTAGTCCCAAAAGCTAAAAAAGAAAATAGAATTCCATACATCTGATAGAATATTGTGAATATGAGACCTGCCATTTGGTCTCCATGGAGCACTCGGAGATTTTCATAGGCTGATGGATGAGATTCTAAGGCAACATACTAACATACTCCACAGTCACCTGGGTGATGTTATCATATTATCCAATGAATAAAAAAGCCCTCTCCCTGGTGTTCAAGCCATTTTGAATTTCTTATGCCAACTGAACTGACAGATAAGCCAGCTAAGCGCAAGACAGGTATGGCAAAAACCTGTTATTTGGGTTATATGATAAGCAGAGGGTTGTAAAACTAAAGGTGGAAAAAGTGGACTCAGTTCAGAAATGGTCCACAATATTATCACAAGCTCTTCCTGGACTTTTGTTACTGTCATTTGCCCCGTAAATAACCTAATCAAATATCAAGCTTCATTTAAAGTTCAATGAAAATTTGAAACTGACCAGTTGAAAAGGGACTTCAGGACACTGAAAGTTCAGCTTTATTCAGAACCTATTCTGATAACTCCTGATTTTATCAAATTCTTCCTGGTCCACACTGACACCTCTGAATTGTGTATCAGTGCAGTGCTATCCCAGATGGTAGAGAGGAAAAACACTTCATCTGTTACATCTGCCAAAGGTTCAATAATGCTTATGAATGATACTCAGCAATATAAAGGATGTGTGTCTCAATGAAGTGCGCCTTCACTGCCCTCAAAAACTATAATACTGAGAAGTGATACTCAGCAATAAAATGTGTGTGTCTCTCAATAAAGTGGGTCCTTACTGTCATCAAAAACAATTTTCTTAAAAAAATGCACTCATTGCAGGCCACATCCCTCTTCGATGGCTTTATAGAGAGAAACACATTCATTCCAAACTGTGTCACTGTACGTTAGCCCTCCTGACATACAATTTTCATACAGTCAGTCCATCATCTTAGCCTCAACATTAACACGGATGGATGGACTATCTGTCCCAAGGTGTACAGCTCATCCACTGAGGCCCAAATACAGTGGTTCAACACTTTGGGGGTACCTGTGCCACAGTAGTGGCTGCTGAGTCTGCTAAACACAGAGAACATTATAACTTTAAGGCAAAAACAGAGCAGGCAGGTGAGTCTCAACAACGAACAGGTGCCTTCTGAGAAACATTATAGGCAGTGAAAAGGCATATGTTACATTTCTATTTTTCTGAGTCATGGGTTGAAGAAGGATTGTGATAAGGAGTTTTCAAGGTAAGGAATTAGACTGGAAGCTGTATCATTGTATATAGTTGGAATATGTCTTTGAGGCCTAAAAAGGAAATCAGCTGACAAGGAGAGGTTATATATCCTTCTGTGTGTTAAACACATTTCAGTAACTAAGTACTGATCTGCTTTAAATCCTCTGTGACAAATTTCTAAAAGGATGGACAGTATTTCCTAAAGCTGTTACAAATAAATGATCTTTATTTAATTTACCTTGTTTGCTATAATGAAACATTTTTTTGTGTAGTCCACTGTAAATAAATCTGCTATACCGTCTGAGAAAGTTATTCAAGTGAGTGGTTTGTTGCCATTTATACTAACAAATGCTAAACTATCAGAAAATGTTTCTTCTATTTCAAGTTAAAAAGCTGTGGATTGATAACACATCAGTGTCTCAAAGGGATACAAAAAGCTCTTGAATCCTGGCTTTCCCAAAATTCCTATAATATTTTATGGTGTTTGGTTAAGTAATGATTTCCCTTGTAATATTTTAAAACATTTGGTTAAGTAACTGCATTTGTATGCTAGGAGGACAGGTCACATACAGGAATCTTGTTAATGTAGCATCTGTTAACTTCAACTCACAATTTACTTACCTTAGCTTTAAGAGTTAGTCTATATTATGCAGAACTGGAAATATAAAACCGTACATTTCTTAATTCCTACTATATAACTTAATATGACTGATCACAAACTATAACAGGATCATTTACTGATTCCCTGCTTATATCAGAGTAAATAGGGTCACCCCATAGTCATAATATACATCATTTAACAATGTGTGTTGCTTTGCCCTCACATCCTCAGTCTTATAAATAAAACACGCAGAGGAGACTTAAGCATTTTTCGAGCAATAATAAAACTGTGCCTTCTTTTGTTTTCTTACAAGCAATATAAGACCACTAGAGAAACATCTAATAGAACATTCAACAGTCTTTCAGCTCAGATACACTAATATCTATATGCTGATTGATAATTTATGGTATTAAGACAGGTGGATGATTGTAAGCTTGTTGAATTTGTGAAATGGCATGGTGGAGGCCAAGGTTCACTGTGGGTAGGGGTCAGTCTTACAGGTGCAGCAGCTCTGGAGTTAACTATAATAAATGGCAATAACAGAGGGGCCAGACATCTGCATTTGTGTGTGTGGGGGGGGGGGGGGTAAAGTCCCTCACCTTCCACATAAAAAATGACAGGAATAAAAAGTTTCCTAAATACACATTTGACCAGATGTTTGGAATATTTTGCTCATGTAGAAAATCAGCTTTTGATTCATTGTCCAAGGCAGATCATTTTCTCTTCCTAGTTTTCACATTAAGCTAAAAGTCTGATATCCCTCCACAGTCTGCCAAACTTGTCCACAACCTAGAATTCATCAGGTCTCGTGGAAAGGCTTAAGAGCATGCTAAGTACCAAGTATTTGTTAAGTTTAGCAATAACATTTTTTGTTACTGTGCAAAAGCAGGACAATGAGTAAGAAATATGTTTTGTTTCTTATTTTCATTTTTTTGTTTGCTTTATTTTTTATGTATTTTCTTGACAATGACCTTGACCCTAGTTATGTTATTTGGTTATTGATTCTGATTTTGTAACATTATTTTTGAATAAGATAAAGATATGTGTAAGTCCTGTAATGTAACAGCCTAAGTAAAGACAACCTAAGAAGTCAGGACAACCAACAACTACAGAAATCTCTTCCTCTTTATTAATTGGCAGCCACATATGTGGCCTTCTACAAAACAGCACCTATTGCATGTAGTTTTCTACCATACAAAATACAGATTGCTAACAAACTAACCTTCTTTAAAACACTTCAAAAAGTACACCTTATAGGAAATATAAGTGCAATAGGAAAGCAGGTTAAAACTAAAGAATATATATTTTCTACCCTTCTAAAATGTATTTACTACACAGCAATGTGCAATCCTGATAATCCATGGCAACTACTATGCCACCCTTATAAATATATAAATACTACATGTTTCTAAGTTTTTTTAAAAAAAAGCTCTTAAGCAGATAAGCCAAGAGCTTATATAATTAGCAGAGCTGTCCTGTGCAAATACAACCCACTAATTGCCAATTAGTGCTCCCAAACTAGAGATATGGAATCAAATCCTCCAGTTTTGGTAAAGAGCTATTATGTTTCTACATAACAGCTCTTTGTAGCTTTTAGAAACCATGGCAAACAACAGTAGTAGTTCTTTGTTACATTTCCTACGGCAAGCGTTCTTTGAAATTAATTAAGCAACTGTGATCTCAAGTGCAACTTAACTGCTCAAATGTTAAATGATTGTTGGTACTGCTTGCATTACCAATGGCTCATCAGCACAAGTGCCCAACTTCCCGAAAACAGCAATCATATCGCTGACTATCAGAGACCAATTGGAGAACTCTTCAATTATGCTCATCAAACCACTTATCATTAATTGCATGATGGGAGAGGTCTTCTTTGGAAGAAGAAAACTAAATTAGTGGGTCATTATAAAGCTGGCTTTATGGTACAAAAAAAAAACTGTCTGTGTCAGCTTCAAGAAATGGTCACTGAGTATAAATGGGTGCTGACTTTGAGGGAACATGAGTGAAATTCTTGGCTAGGGAAATAAGATCCTCCGGGCCAATAGCCTAGTATCATCCTATAAACCTATAACATTGTTGTATTACAACAATCCTGACCACATGCAACAATAAATTAACTTGCTTCATTTGTTAAATGTTGAAAAACATTACATAGTATCTTGAAAAGGAAAAAAAGGTCTGTGTGTTAATTTTTTTATCACATTTCGCAGCTGTTATTCAACATTTAACCCAATGAGGTCATGGCACTACTGGTCCATTATCACAGGATAATAGCATCATAGAAGATTACTAGGCTAATGGCCCTGGGACCCTTACAAGCCTAGACAAGAGTTTATCCCCAAAAAAAAGAAAAGAAAAAAGAAAGAGAAACCTCAGTCAGCACCTGTTGCCCCTGTCATTGAGGGACAAAGGTGGAACCCCTGGGAAAAATTTATGGTTGCCCATCCACTCATCAAGATTGCGTTTGAAGATGGTCAGTGAGGTACTCTGCTTGACATGTATGGGAGGTCTATTCCAGAGACGGGGCAGCCTCTGGGAGACAACCTCTCTCCAGCAGGTTTTGTTGATGTCGCATATTAGATTTAGGCCTATCAAGTGAGTAATGTGCGAGGAGTTAGACTCACAGATATGGAGCATCTCCAGTAGGGCAGGGTCTGACATTGCCTTGTATACAAGACACAGATTACCTCTGAGAAATCTGTATGATACCAAGTAGAGTAATAGTGATTTAAGCCTGTCTGCATAGGATAGGTGTTGGAGGCCATGGATTCTCTTTGTGAGGTATTTCTGTGGCCTTTCCAGTTGGTGCAGATGTTTTGAGAGGTACATACCAAATGGGGTATTATACTCAATTGTAGGACTAATAAGGGAGACATACAGAGAGGTAATAACCTCCTTTTTTCAGGATGCAATCCCTTTACTTATGAGATGAATCAAGTAAAAGGCTTTTCTGACCACCGCTGCCACATGATGGTCGGATGTGAGATTGTTGTCAACTTGAGTACCCAGGTCTCTCACCACAGGCTCTGCGCTCAATGGGTTGCCATTGATGTGCTAATCAGTAGGGGCAGAGTTTTTGCTGAATGGTATGCTAATATATTTTCTGCATTTAACTTAAGGCCATGACTTTGGCACCAGTCATTTGTAGCTGTGAGACCCTCCTGCAGTATATTAACATCAACTGGGGAGTTAATAACAACACCCAATTATAGTCATCCCCAAACTTGGTAAGCCACATGCCCTTTGTCTTTGCCTGGACCTCTGAGAAGTATATGCCAAACAGTAGGGTCCCAAATTGTTTGTCTGTTTTTGACTTTGGTGAGAAGACTTCTTTCATAGTTTTTTTTTAACATCTGTTAAGAATTCTATGCATTTTGTCTAACCCACTCTTAATATTTATTGAGGGTTTCTTCCTAAACACTTTTATTATGCTGTAAAGTAACCAAACAAAAAGGGGAAAGGAGAGTGCATCAACACACTTCTGAAATAAAAATAAATAAATAGACAAATTAATGTCTTCTTTTCTCATTGGTATGATTTTATACCTCAAGCAGAGAGGTTTATTTTTGTACTTTACAGTAGCAAATATCCCCTACCCACCTATGAATAAGTTTGCCTTCCTTTTCAAACCCTGCTTCTTCTGTTGGTTCAGATAATTATCCACCCAGTAGGGGATTTTTCATTGCAGACTACTCACACATTTAACATTTTGAAGCATCATAACTACTATAACCATATCGCTTAATTTCCTAGAATTCTTTCTTACCACCTGACACACTGTAAGTCCCACCAATTTCTTTTTCCCTCACACTTTCCTCCCAGGATGGCACTTCACACATAGATACACTATCACAGGAAAAGGCATGGGTGCACTAACAGGTGGCAGTCCCTGCCACAGCCACAATACCACAATAAAGAAAGCACCTCCTCTTGAATCACTATATGCTTCAGACAGTTACCCTGTGCCATAGTATTAAATACATACTTCTCAACTTCCTAACTTTTAACTCCAAGCAAAAATCAAAATGTAACTATCAGTGTCTAGTTCTGTGAGTATACTTACTGAAAATCAAAGATAGCAACTGCCCATGGGTAAAGCTGTACCATATAATTACAAGAGACACTGAGTTTAATTCAGGCTCATTTCAACATGAATGCTCCATTAAATAATCAAAAGATTTAAGACCTTGTACAGTTAATATAAGAACTAAAGTCCTTTGGAGTCATGGGTCTTAGTTAATAATCTAAATATTCAAAAACTGAGTACAGTTAATACAAGGAGTATTAAAATGAAAGTCCTTTGGAGATATGGGTCTTGATTAATAATTTAAATATTATTTGGAAATGGAATAACTGGATGCTTGTTCATGATTGAGAATGACATAACCCTGACATTTAACACTGTCAAAGAAATTATTCAAAGGCATTTAAACAGGATGTGAAACAGATAGAGATAATGCAACTGGAAAAAGATGGGTGATTGACAGATATAACATAAACAACAGACTACATAGGATTAATGTTCACCCATTGCAGTCCTACAAAAGTATTATACAATGCCTACTCTAAAACGTGCACGCTGATTGGCCAGCCCAACCAGCGTGCCCGTTGTAAATCCCTCAATATACTAATGGAAAAAGGTCCGGTCGCCCGGACTTTTTCCGTTAGTATAAAACACTGTCTCGCTATGTTAAAAGAGTTTAACATAGCGACACAGATTTAAAAAAAGCAACGGAGATCTCCGTTGCTTTTTTTAAAGCTGTCTCGCTATGTTAAACTCCTTTAACATAGCGACACAGTGTGTAAAAAGCAACAGAGATCTTGCGATCTCCGTTGCTTTTTTTTAAACCTGTCTCGCTATGTTAAATGAGTTTAACATAGCGAGACAGCTTTAAAATAAGCAACGGAGATCTCCGTTGCTTATTTTAAAGCTGTCTCGCTATGTTAAACCCATTTAACATAGCGAGACAGTAAAAAGCAATGGAGATCTTGCGTTCTCCGTTGCTTTTGCCCACAGCTCTGATGTACTGCGTAGGCATGCGCAGTACATCAGAACTGCCGCGGAACACCAGACAGCTGCGGAAGGGCAGCAAAGAGGCATTATACAATGCCATTATTTAAGAAAAGTAATTATTTCTTTTCTTAAATAATGTCATTGTATAATAGCAATAACCCACTTCTGGGTGTGGGTAATGCTGGATTTACCCACGGTTGTCTTTGTTTGGTCCCTCAGGACCAAACCATGCCAACCGTGGGTAAATCCAGCATTACCCACACCCAGGCGTGGGTTATTGCTATAATATTACCTTTTTAGAGCTAGGCTCCTTTTCCCTAGTATGGACGTGAAATTATTCTAGTGGCTATCAAACTACAGTATACATACATTGTGACATCCCACAGCAACACAGAATGTGAACATATCATTGTTATGCATATGGGATATTTGAAAGCATGACAACCTGCTTTCTACTTCTGTCATCTGCAACACCAATAGAAATTAACCTGCTTTTTGGCACAATTTCTCCATTAAATAGAAAGTAAATGCATTATTACCTAGGGCTTTAATCTACACTGGTCACCTATAATAAAGAAAGGCCTTTATGATTAATTTACTAAAATACCCCTGACAAGGATAGTTGCAAGCACAATCAAATCCATTTCTCAGTGATAAGCATACAAGAGGGTCCAAAGAGCAGAGGGATAAAGCCTTTACTGGACCCTATATGTCCTGTGTTCAATTAGTAAAAAGGGTGCTGGAGGGGCTGCAAGTGGAGGATGGGAGTGAGGGGTCAATTTTGCCTTACCCATCCCTGGATGGGGGGAAGCAACCTAAAATTTTAATGTAATATGCAGCATGTAAGTGTTGCCAACTCTATACTGTATGATCATTAAGCCACTCATTTGGGAAGTTATAGAAGCATGCATGGACCTCCTGAGCAAAGAGATTGTGAAGCTGCCAAGGCTGCCATGAGGGAATGTAAGTTATGGGACATTCCCTGGCCTACAGAATGACACTGTACCAGTATCCTTTATTTCCTCACTAGCCCCAGATAAGGGCCAGATTGTGCATGGGGGGAGGTGTGGCAGACCCTGTGAACAAGGAGCGGAGCTTGGGGCAGCTAATGGTCTGCTGCAAGTATGGAAGAAAAAAGTTGTAGGAATACACTCTTGGATAGGGATTTGCAACAGTAGATCTCAATGAGTCTTACTTTATATCAGGATATATGATCTGTATCCATAGTACATAATAAAAGCAGAAAGAGAGAGAGAGAGCAGGAGATAGACAAAAGAAAAAAATATTGGGCATATTCTTTAGGGAATTCTTCACATCTCTGTCTACTCATTTCTTTGGAGATGGCACATCTTCATAGGTTTATAGGATATTTCTAGGCTAATGGCTTAAGGGTCCTTACAAGCCTAGACAATATAACCCAATTTTACCCAATATGTGGCCCCTAGGGGCAAGAGGATGGCATGTATTTGTGCCTGTACATTGAGTATCTTACAAATTGCCTCTGTCCATAAGGGACATAGGCACTGTCCCAGGTATGAATTTGTGATTCCCCATCCATTGATCCAAACTGCATTTGAAGAAGGTCAGGGAAGGGCTCTGCTTAATGTGAATAGGAAGCCTGTTCCAAAGAAGGGCAATCTCAGAGACACATACCTGTCTCTCCAACATGTTTTGTTTGAGTCACTGATTAAGTTTAGAACCCTACATCAGGTGACTTTTGTACTGTTTGACTTGTGGATGAGCAACAGCTCCATCAGGGTTGGATTTGTGAGTGCCTTGTATGTCAGGCATAAGTTACTCCTTAATAGTCAATAGGAGTAAAGGGTTATGGTTTTCAGTCTATCCGCATAGTTCATGTTATTTATACCCTGTATTTTCTTTGTGAGGAACCTCTGAGGTGGCTACAGCTGCTGTAAGTGTCTAGTCAAGCACATGCCAAATGGAGCATAGTACTCTGTTATTGGTCTAATGACGACTGAGTACAGCAGGACTATAATTTCCTTGGATATGGATGTCATAACTTTACTTATAAGTTGTGCCACATAAAAGTAGTTCCTCACCACTATGGACACATGGCAGTCAAAGTTCAGGCAACCATCTATTCTGCATACCTAGATCTCTCATGTCTGAGTCCACTCTAAGGGGTGTGCTACTGATGTAATTTCCAAGGGTATTTGACTTCTCAAAGGATATGATAATATATTTTTTGCATTTAGTTCTAGGCGATGGTTCTGGCACCAATAATTTATCTGATCTAGACCCTCCTGAAGGATATCTACATCATTGGGGATTCAGTGATTCCCCCCAGCTTGCAATCATCGGCAAACTTTGTCAACAAGAGGCATTCCACATTTGCCTTGACTTCAGAGAAGTATATTCCAAACAGGAGTGGTCCCAGTACTGAGCCATGTGGCACACCACTAGTAAGTGGCCTCTTGCTGGATCTGGATTCACCTACTTAAACCACGTGTGTTCTGTCCATGAATCAGCTGGTTATCTATCTGGTGACATGGGGATTTATGCCCAGTTTTGTGAGTTTATTTATAATACCTGAGTGGGGAATTGTGTCAAATGCCTTAGGCATGTTGAGGTAGGTGGTTTGTACTGTTTTAACCCTCATCTATGGCCTTAGTGACTTTCTTAAAGAAATCCACCAGATTCAGTTGGCATTCCCTGCCCTTAACAATGCTGAATTGGGTCAGGTCCAGTGTTTGGAGGTCTTCTGTGTCATTATTTATCAAGTCCATGATTATTCTTTCCATGTCCTTACATATAAGACTATTCTTATAAGTCTGTAATTTTCCGGGTCAGTAAATGGTCCACCTTTATGCAGAGGAATGATGTTGCTGTCTTTCAGTCTGTCGGGACAAAGCCAGTCTGGAGACTGTGGCTAAATCGAGATCCTAATGGGCTGGATAAGTCCTGATTTAAGATGTTTATGAGGCAACCTGGTATATCATCAGGCCCCCACTGAAGCTGTGTTTTTAGCTTCAGAGAGCACAGTGGCAACCTGTTCTATGGTGGTAATTGGTGGTGAAGTGGTGGAGGGTATTTTCTTGGGGGAGAGAGGAGGCAATGGGGATGTGAAATTTGAGATGAATTTGTTGGCCAGCAGATTTGCTATGTCTTTGGGTTGAGTATAGGTGATGCCATCTAGAGATAATTCCACTCATTGTTGGCTGTTGCCCTTAAGATTGCAGACATAACAAAAAATCTGGCCTCATGTATTTTGCCATAAGGATAGTATCCCACTAAACATGAAAATGTTAAACTCTTTAAAAAACAAACAGTTTTAGGCTAATTAGTTCTATGGAGTACAAATTTTAAAGAAAGAGATAAGGCATAGGAGATAATCAAACCATTTAACTTTTATGATGACTGAGCCAATACTTAAGAATATGGAATCAATGTAAAATGCAGACTGATTTTATAGCATTTCTATAAAAACTAAAACAAACCAGACCCTGTGTTCTAACAATAACATCTTATATTAGGTGGAAAGTAACAAAAAACAAACAAAAAGACTTCTGTACTGGTCAGTCTTCTAACTTAAATCAACCATAGTAAGACAGTTTATGTTAATATACCCACTAACTTAGTACTGTCTGCTCTTATTTTCTTCATCATCAGAAAGATTGGCACAAAATACACTTTGCTTTTGGTAGAATAATCTCTGTAATATTGCCTTAATAAGCTCAGCTTCCTTCTAAATGCAGCTCCCCTGATTGTTTCACTTCAGAATACAATACTGCATATGTGGGCCCTGCTCCATTCTATCATCGCTGTGCTTGGGCTCCACTACACTCCCTTACTCTTCATCCAATTCCCACCCACCCCTACAACACCTATAGTTATACTTCCCAACCCATGCCCACCTCTTACACTTAACCAATAACAGCCTCCAACAACACCTCCTCATCCTCCATCAATATTAAGACCTCTACCCTGTCTAATATTCTTGCAGTCTTCAATAATATGCCTTAAACACCGTAAATACACACTACAAATAACCTAGCAATCCTACAGTACAACAAACACTACTTCTAGTATCATGAAGTGCATGACATATCTTACACTCCTTTTAAGAGCAAAACTTTCATTTGCAGTCACCATAACACTGTTCACAATTCTCACACACTTCGCAGTCTTACAATCACACTTACATGCACCCAGTTTTTCTTCCACAAATCCAGAACCAAAACAGTCCTCTAACACACCACATTTTATCTGCACTCACTACTAAACACACATACCTTTAAACACTTAAAGCTCATTAAGTCATCAATCTCCACCCACCTACATACACATAAAAAGGCAAGATGTTTCTACACATATGTGCAGACCATAACTAAGCTAGTCCAAGCACCAATAAACAGTCAGAACCAACCACTCCTCTTCAGAATGACACAAGTCCTCTCTCAAACCACAACTCAGTTTAAAACTGATTTCTCCTAAACATAAATTTTCAAAGCATATGCAACGAGATCCATGATCTCCACACAGCCCTCTCACACTATAATCCCTACATACGTATAGTGAAACCTGGCTAAAGCCAAAAATAACAACTAATGAGATGCTACCCTCTGAATATAACATAATAAGGTCAGACAGACTAACAGAAAGAAAATGTAGAGTAGTAATAATTTTTAGAAACACTATAGAAGTAATTCAACATCCTCAAACTCCCCAAAAGTTCAAAGCACTGCAATTCTCATTACCAAACTCAAACTTAATAACAGTAAGTCAATCTGCCTAGTAGGGCTAAACATTCCCCCTGGAAACAATGTATCCAGAATTGAAGAAGGTCTTCAGTAACTAGATCAAAATATAAAAAAAGAGACCATAATCTTAGGTTATGTAAACATTGGCTGGAAACAAATAACAAAGACCTCACCTGACCTAAACTTGATTTCGTAACTATTAAACATCACTACCAGGACCCACAAAATATCTAGCGAAGAAACCACACTAGATTGGATTCTTTTAAATAAGCCCCACAACATCAGTCCCACCGGAACCTAACCAGACAGTATTAGTGACCATCTACCCACCTACACTATGGTTAAGGAGAGGTGAATTCACATCAAGAAATGAAATTTTAATATTGGCAGCCCAATATAGTGGGCTACGTACATGTTGGTTTACAAACTCCATTGAACATGTAGGAGAAACAGACAAATGTAGGTTTTGTAAAACCAAATTGGAAGCAGTCACACACCTTGTTGCTGGTTGCAGCACAGTAATGGCAGAGGGACTGTATAATGAATGGCATAATAATGTGGCGAGACTCTTCAACTGGAGATTGTGCAAACATTATGATATTGAAGTGGCTGTAAAACACTGGAAACATGAGCCACAAAGAATCATAGAAAATGATGAAGTTTATATCACATGAGATCACCCAATAGCAACAGTTCAAAACATAGATGCTAGAAAACTAGATATAGTGGTCCAAGAAAAGAAGGCAAAAGTAGCATTGATCATTGAAATCACCACACCTAGTGACTACAGTGTCTTGCATACAGAGAGACACAGAGTCATAAAATACCTTGATCTGCAGGCAGAAACGAGAGCCATGTGGAAGAAAGATACCCAGACAGTTCCAATAGTAGTAGGAGCAACTGGTTTTATAAAAATGAATTTACAATCGTACTTAGATATGTTACCAATTCATATAACACAGTATGAATTGCAGAAGGAGTTATTACTGGGCACATTGTAGGTGCTGAGAAGAGCACGTTTGGCTTACATCAAAGAGTGAAACAATACTAATTTTATGAACTTTAATCATACTTTGACTTAGGAATGGGGTCCCTTCCCATCATGGTATTAGAAACCCAAAAGACTTGGAGAAATTAAAAATTCAGACAGTGGCTAGACTTTCAGAAGTGAGTAAGATACGAACATGTTTGTAATCTGTAGAATTTGAACCCTGAATGTTTATAACAACTCTAAAGTAATATAACCATAACTGCCTGAAAAACTAGATGAAGCAGTTATTAATTTTAATCATATCTTCCTAACCATCCTAAATAATAAACAGACCCATTCAAAAACAAGAGTCAAATCCAGCACAGCACAGTGGCTAATAAAGCATATTAAGTAGCTATTATTAAACAGAACAGGCCTGGAAATATATACAAAACATATAACTCAGTTTCAGATATCTCAGAAATCTCATCACAAAAAGTATTTAGTGACAAGAAAGAATATTTTGCAAACTTACAAAATAACAAATGTGGTGTCCAATGAATGGCAGTCCAAGTAAGGCAAAATATATTTAATGAAACACTTTTTGTTTGGCACACTTTCCAAACTTCATCAGATAAAAACAAATAAGAACTTATGAATGCTGAGAGGAACGAAATGCATGCCTGGCATTACTGATCGACTGTAATGATCGGTGATTTATGAGGACAGGGATAATATCATAAAAAGAGAATTCAGGAATGTTCTGTCAGCTCAAGGACACATAAGATGTATGTGGTGTATATGTTTGTGAGTATGTACATGTGTGTGTGTGTGTGTGTGTGTGAGTATAAATGGGGGGGGGGGGCTTGTGCCACTGCAATGCATGGGCTGCAGGTGTTAACTACTACAGGAAAGCAATGACCTGCACTGCAGTATTTAAGTATTACTCAAAGACATGCAAATTCACAACTAATGAGGTCCTTTCCTCATTGCACTAATGTGTCTCTAAACTGCAAAATAATGTATCTCAGAAACAGGGCCTTCTTACCACAGCTCTTATCTTGGGTGGTAGGGTTATTTCTGAATCTTCAGGATGGTATTCAGATTTTCTTGCCTTGTGGTTTCTAATCTAGTTTCATTTGCAAATTAAAAGAGATTATGATGTTATGCTCCTCTATTAAGATCCATGTCCCATGGTGTTTTATTATTCAGTTTTTGTAATTAGATCATTAATGTTTTTTAAGTTGCCTGCTTTAACGTTAGTTAAATTTTCATGCAACAGTCGCATTGTTTATACAATATCTGTCACTTACAGGTACTCACTGCTAAAGCAATGCTCGGAAGAGTTTTTGTCAGGTGAAAAAGTAAATAATAAAACAAAACACAGTCATTAACAATGGAGGGTATGCAGCATGAAAAAAAAAAGAATAATAAAGAAGCCAATGCAGAATGTTTAATGAACATAATAAAATCCAAAAATTACATTATTGCTGTGATCCTGGATATGAGCCACACCAAGTGTGAAAAGGATCTTTCCTTCCTGACACTTCTCCCGTGGAGGCAGGAAAAAAAAAAAACATTAGAAGTACAAAGTGATAATTCATAATTAAATCCGCTGCCTGGATCTGCTGAGCAGGTCCTGGCAGTCTGCCACCATGACAAAGCTTACAGAAATGTCACACTGTTCCTGTCACCATTAGATAATGCAGACGACGAATGACTGAAAACTATATGGGTGGAGGAATGTACAGCCAGGACATAATTGAATGATTACAGATTTGTGTTAGAATGCTCTAAAACCTAGCTGTTTCATCACAAATACAGGACTCTGAAAGTTTCCAAAATACTTCAGATTACAGTTTTGGGGTTGTTTTTAAACTTCTGTAGCAAACATTTAATTTGTACAACACATGCCTATTAATTGCATTAGCTTATAAAATCTAACTCCAAGGAGGTAATATTTTATTTCCCAGGAATTTAATCTGCACTGCAGATAATGGCCAGTGATACAGTGAAACATGCAGACTAACATTTTTTGAGTCTATAAACTGAATTACATCTGTTCATTGCTTAAAACTGTTTTGCATAGAGCTAGTGTTTTTTGTTTGTTTGTTTATAATTCAGAACTATTTACTTTGAAGTAGTTCAATCCATTATATGTGCTGCCTGTTTCCAAGAATGTTATGTAAACACAATATTGTAAACACTGCAGAACTAGGTTAATACTTCATACCATGACCAACAACTAACTTTGCCTGAGCAACCTATCCTGATTTCAAATTGCAAATAACATATCTATCTATAATGATTACACATCAGCTGAATGATATGCCTCCCTGAAGGGGAAAATGCTTTACAAAGACAGGAGATCCATTAAGGGTTGTTAAGAACTAATAAGGCATGATGTGCATTCAACTGCACTCGCGGGGATGTCAAACAAAACATAGACTCACTCAATGGCAACTTTTTCTTAAAATCACCACTACCTTATCATTAGTCTACATACATATGCACACATATACAGAATTTATAACACAGTCACAAATTCATTTTATTTGGGTGTGTACTTGATCAACATAGAATATAGACACATATGTACACTAATAAATATTTATCAAACAGTCACAAATTCCTTTTTTTATGTCTCTATTCAAGCTACAGAGAATGCATTTACACACATATATACTGATGCATCATTTATCACACAGTCCCAAGTTCCATTTATTTAGGGCTGTAATCAATCTACAAAGAAAAAGAAGTGCATGTACATACATGTGCCTATATATTTTATATGTGTGTGTGTGCGGGGGGGGGGGGGGCATGTTTCACATTGAGATGAAAGTTGATTAAGTGGGAAGAAATCAGATAACATGGTCACCTGGGCAATTCTTAGGGATAAACGAGAGACATATGTACAGAATTAATTAAGTGCAGGCAGGACAAGAAGCACTTTAAGTGGTTTTGTTGTACTAGGTAGAACTATATGAAGGATGTGCTTGCTGTACTCCACAAAGACATTTATAAGATCACATATAGTAAACGGTCAGTTAACTGGCACCCATGGGGATTGGTAGATGCCGGGTAACTGTAGTTTCAGGTTGCTTGAGAGTTACTATTAAAAATAGGCCTGACTAATACTGTAACCTATACTATTTGTTTGGTTTGACTTATTCTCAGATTGGGGAGAGAGGGAATTTATAACTATCTTCCTTTTTAAAACTCTAAAACTCTAAAAATGTAAGGTATGTTGAAAACAGAAAGTGCAACACATGAAAATTGTACTGTAGATCTTCAATTTTTTTTTTTTTTTTTTTTTTGCCGACTGCTTGAGAGTGCTGGTTGCCTGAGTTCTGGTTAATTGAGAGTTTACTGTACAAGAATGGCCAACATGCAGCTCAGGTAGACTTCCACCTAGTAAGGAAAGGGCCCTGGGGTAGAATCAGCGATTGCACGACATCTCTGGTAAAGAACTTACTCAAGGCTCTAACAACTCAGGAAGAAGAGAAAGCAGGCGGAGTTAAAGAAGAATAGCATAACCTTAAAATAGCATGTGAGAGGACTGCAGTACAGATATGCAGCTGATCCAGGTATGGAAATAAGGTACATAAAGAATGCAGAAGTCCAGAAAGTCATCAAAAGAACGAAGCAGTAAAGGAAAAGTTGGGAAACTGAAAAGATGGACTTGGCTAAGAAGGAATACTAATTTACTAATTAAGAGGAATTGCAAAAACACAGAACAAGGCAACAGAGGCACTCTACCAGCTTCTGAAAAGTGATTCAGTAGATGGCATAAAGAAACTTTATCAGTTTGCAAGGCAAAGACAGGGTGTCTGACTAACTTCTTTATCTTTCTGTCTTTGAAAAACAAACCATGCTGGTGAAATCGCAAAATCAATATGCTGTATAACAGAAAGAAGAAAATCATGGCAAAAATTAGGAGGCACAGCACCCAGCAGGATAAAAGGACTCTTATCAACTTAAACAAACAACTCAGAGGATAAATAACATTTACCCAAGTTAAATTTAAGTAAATTTGAACTCGCAGGCCAAAGTCAACCACAAGGCATTCTTTAGATATGTCCGCAGCCTCAAAGGCAATACACAATTGTGAGCAGAGCATTGTAAATGGAGCCCCCTATACTAAGTCAGAAGATAGAGCAAACTTACTGGTCAACAAATTCATCTTCAGCTTTACCCCTCTCTCCCCCCTCAACATTCCCTCAGGAAATTCCATCACATATAACTCCCCCTGATATCACAAGCGAACAGGTCCTTAATGCTCTCTCTAAGGCGAAGAACACTGCATCAATGGGTCCAAACAATATCCCAGGATACCTTCTAAACAGCATGAAAATGACCTATCAGTTAATTTCTGTTAATTGCTATTTAACTGTAGCCTCCAAACAGGCTTTGTGCCTCATGAATGGAGAACAGCAACAGTCATTCATCTGCACAAAGGTGGGTAATCTACTGTCCCTAGAAACTATAGGCCCACAAGTCTCTCTAGTCTTATATGCAAAGCCACAGAAAGAATCATGGAGATGATCAATAATGATATAGTAAACCTCTGGACGCTGGACCCGACACAGTTTGTTTTCATCAAGGGCAGGTCATGCCTACACAGCCTTGTTGACTTCTTCGAGAAGGTCACCAAAGCAATGGATGATGGCAGAATTGTTCACACTGCCTACCTTGACCTGACCAAGACATTTGACACAATGTCCCACTTGGGCATTGCTGACAAACTCAAGAGTTTAGATACAAACCCTTATGTCTCTCACTGAATAGCCAACTGGCTCACAGACAGGACCCAGGAAGTTAAAATTATGGAGGCCAGTTACAAGTGGAGTCCCTCAGGGATCAGTCCTTGGACCACTCCATTCTAGCATTTATTTCTCTGAAGCCAATGCTGATGTCAATGGTCTCTTTCTGACTAAATCTGCAGAAAAATTTAGGAGCTGTCATTGAATTCCACACTGACACAAATATTCTCCAGGAAGGGCTGACACAGACAAACAACTAGTATCAGCATCACAGACTTAAACTAAATGCAAAGAAAAGCATAATAATTTCCTGCAGGAAGTCATCCTCCCCTGGTAACTATCATATTGACAACACACCCTTTAGAGTTGACCCAGTAGTCAGAGACTTTGACCATCACGTGTTTACAGTAGTGAGGAAATAATTCTATGTCACGCAACTTATAAACAAAGGTATGGCATCTAGGATCAAGGAAGTCATTGTTCCACTGCATTCGTCATTCATTAGACCTAGCATTGAGTACAATGCTTCCTTTGGTATGTACCTAACCACTGCCATCCAACAAATGGAACATCCACAGAGGTTCCTAACTAAATGAATACAGGGTGTAACTAAAATGTCTTATGCAGACTGCCTCAAAGCCCTATCCCTCTATTTTGTCTCCTACAAGCTGTTGAAGGAAGATCTATGCCTGGCATAGAGGGCATTGTCAGACTCCACATTGATAGACCTCCTGCATTTCAACAAAGCAAACAGGACCAGAATTACCTTTTCTAAAGACTTAAACCTTGCCTGTGATATAAACAGGACCTGCTGGAGAGACAGGTATGTATCCCAGACTACCCATGTCTGGAGCAGGCTCCCCATCCATGTGAAGCAGAGTTCTTCCATAACCCAATTCAAGTGTAACTTGGAAAATTGGATGGGGAACAGGAAATTCATCCCTGGCTTGGCAACTATGTCTCTAATGGACACAGGAAACCTGTAAATTGTTCATCTTCCAGGCCCCTGTTTGTAAATGTTTCATCTCCCAAACCCCTGCTTACACTTATCAAGGGTACCAGAACTTGTCAGAGATTGGAGATGCATGCCTAAGCTTAAAAAAGCCCTTATGACTGTTAGTCTAGTAAACATCTATGAACCTATGTACGTATGTCTCTGATAGACAGATGAAGGCAGTAATGCCCAAACTAATATATGCCCCATAACCTATAGAAACATCCTAACGTAACATACTCCAACCTAATAAACGTCCATGATAGATAGGGAAACAATTGGGTTTGGCTGCTTGGCTAGGCTTATAAAGGCCCTGGTCGTCATTAGCCTAGTATATACCTATGAACCTATATGCTGTATCACATGCTGTGCGGATTTTTTTTTTTAATTTATGCCCAATGATTTTTCTGGAACAAATATTTCTGAAATAAAAATGTCTTTAATACTTTCTAAAATGTTCAACAATTTTCAAACTGCATTTATTACAGCTTATATCCTTGTACAACACCCAATTTTTGAAAATAAATACTTCTGTATATATTAATAGCTATTTTTGCACTAACACTGTTACAAAATTTATTTTTGATGTAAAACACTGGTTGTCTCCGTGTACATTTACATAAATGTATAGAATTAATTTGTAAATGTATGTAAAAGCTCGTGAGATTTGCTATTACACAATTTGTTAGTTTGCAAGATATCTAATAATTAAATACAAGGATTATTACCAATTGCCATTAGTCTTATGTGAAAGCTACCTAACACAGTACTTCTTTTTAATTACATATTTTTTTCTGCTATATCCCTTCTGATCATCAGCATCCCCCCTTGACTTTGATCACTCACTTCTATGACCCAGCCAGCTCCTCTGTCACCAAGGTCTGCTAATCAAACATAGATCACCCAACATGCAGTCGAGGCTTTATCTCTTGGTGATATGTAGATGATTACAGAACACTGAAATATATATATATATATATATATATATATATATATATATATATATATATATATATATATATATATATATATATATATATATATATATATATATATATCTATAGATGTATATATATATATATATATATATATATATATATATATATATATATATATATATATATATATATATGGGTCTACAAGGGTGATTGAACACTCACTTGATTGAAAATGAAATTACTAGGACCACTTCACTGAAAGCTTACTTCACTGAAAACTCACTTGACTGAAACTCATTTCATTGAAAGTTATAAATGGCCTTTTCCCCACTGTAGTGTGACCCTGGAGTTAGTATATAACGTAAGGAGGGGCATAGGGGGCGCAGCCCCCCACATTGGGCAGTGTGGGGGACAAAGCCCCCCATATATTTTGGTTATATATTCTCTTTTGGAAACAGTTATTTATTGCACTTGTAAGTATCACTGTGTATAGTTTTAAATGTTTATAATATGTGGGAGCTTTGTATGATATAGATAGGTAGTTTGTTCCAGAGTATGGAAAGTCTCTAGGACAGAAATATATCCCTCCAGCATGTTCTATTTATTGTGGTTACAAGGTTTAGGTCCCTAGAGCATGTAGTTCAGAGGGATTGGGATTTATTTAAGTAGAGAATGTCCAACAGCTCTGGTTTTGACATAGCTTTGTATGTTAGGCAGAGATTGCCTCTGAGTAGGTGATATTCACCAAGTAAAGCTGGAGTTTTTTGAGATAGTCTGCATAGGGTATCTGTTTGAGGCTGGTAATCCACTTTGTGAGGTATTTCTGTGGCCTTTTCAGTTGTTGTATTTGTCTTGTGAGGTACATACCAAAAGGGGTGCTGTACTCTATAATGGGTCTAATGAGTGACGAGGGGAACAATGACCTCTTTTTTCCTGGATGAGAAACCTTTTGTGATGAGGTGTGCAATGTAGAAGGATTTCCTGACTACTGTGGCGATGTGATTATCAAGGGAGAGACTACTGTCCACCTGTGTCCCATGGTCTCTTTTCAAACTTTTGGTGTTAGGTAGACTACCACCTATGTGGTAGCTCATGGGTACAGAGTTTTTACCAAAAGGGATGACAGTGCAATTTTTGGCATTGAGCTTGAGGCCATGGCTTTGACACCAGGCATCTGTCTCAGTGAGGCCCTTTTGTAGGATGTCCACATAGTTAGGAGTTTCAGTTATGGCTCTTAGTTTGCAGTCATCTGTGAACATCGTTAGCCAATGACCTTCTGTGTTAGCCTGCACTTCAGGAAAATAGATACCAAACAGGAGAGGACCCAGGACCGAAACCTGTGGTACTCCACTTGCCACTGGTATGAAGTCAGATTTGGAGTCTGCTACTTTTACAGTGTGGGTTCTGTCAGTGAGCCAGTTGGCAACCCATCTTGTGACATAGGGATTTATACCTAGTATAGTGAGTTTATCTATAATTACAGAGTGGGGGATGGTGTCAAAAGCCTTGGCAAGATCTAGATAGATGTGTGAACCACCTTACCCTCATCTACGGCTTTGGTGTCTGCTTTAAAGAAGTCAATCAAGTTTAGGATACATGATCTGCCTTTTACAAACCCAAACTGGGTGGGATACAGAGTTTGGAGATTACCAATGTTTTTGTTTATAAGTTCCATGATGATACGTTCCATGGCCTTGCAGACCAGGCTCATTAGGCTAATGGGGCAGTAGTTCCTGGGGTCAGTGGTGGCTCCCTCTTTGTGGAGTGGGATGACCATCACTGTGTGCCATTCAGTGGACACAAAGCCTGAGGTGAGGCTATGACTAAACATGGTGCTTAAATGGGGTGCCAGTTCATTCTGTAGTTCATGTAGAACACAGACTGGAATGTTGTCAGGTCCCATGGATGCTGTGTTCTTGGCTTTGGAGAGTGTGGTTTTTACCTGTGCAGCCATGATTACAGTAACTTTGCATTTTTCCGGTATAGAGATGTGCTCTTTAGGGGGTGGGGGGGATAAAGTTAACACTGAACCTATCTGCCAGGATGTTGGCAATATCAGTTCGTTCTGTATATTTAGTGCCATTGTGCTGTATCTCAGAGCAGATCTGAGTGTTGCCATTGAGATTCTTGACATAGCTATAGAATGCTTTGTGGTTGTCTTTAGAATCAGTGGCAATTTTGTTTTCATAACTAGCTTTGGAGAATTTTATGAGGGATCTCAGCTTCTTACTTAGGCTGACCAGGGAGTTTTTCCAGTCATGGGATTTTACTCTTTTTTGCAACAGTTTCTTTCTTCTGTTGTAGACTTTGTTTATGGCAGGGGACCACCAGATTGGCTTTCTTTTTTTGGAGGACAGCATCTTGGTTCTGTTAGGGATAGCACGATCCATGTACTCGTGTAAGTGCTTATAAAGTGAATTTGTGTAGGACTCAGCAGTCGTACCTCTATTGTCCATCTGCATGGGTGTCGTGAAGTTTGCCACTTCTGTCTTAAGAAGAGTGAAGTTGGCTTTGGAGAAATTTTTTACGGTGGTTTCCCTAATGGGGGTGGGGGCGAGATGTCTAGGCTGATTAGCTTGTGGTTGGATCTGACCAATGAGGAACTGACCTTTGGTGTGGAAAACTGGTCGCCCATGTTGGTAATGACCAGGTCTAGGATATTGCTGCCCCTGGTTGGGGTGTGAATAAGTTGATCCAAGACATTGGAATTTATGAATTCCAGAAAACGTTGAGCAAAAGAGTTGGTTCATAAGTAGTTTTCACAGTTAATGGTGGGGTACTTGAAATCGCCCATTATTAGGGTGTTGGGTTGTACCCTAATATTTTCCAGTGTATCAAGAAATGAGGAGTGGGAATCCTGGGGCATGGTGGAGGATGTGTAGCAAGTAACAATTTGGATTGCGGTCTTGCCCAGAGTTAGTTGCATTTGGATAATCTCGGATGCATTATGCTGAGCAACTAGCCTGGAGGTGTGGATATCCTTAATGAATATGGACATACCTCCACCTTTAGTGCTTTGGTCCAGGTTAGGTGGCTGAAAGGTGTGGTATGAGTTATAGCTGGTAATGCAGGGGTGCTTTGTAAAGCCTTGAACCAGGTCTCTGTCACTGCACAGATGTCAATGTTCTCCATTTTAAGGAATGTCTCGAGTGAGTGCGTTTTGAGGTTTAGACTTTTAGGATTGAGTAGTATTACCCTCAGATTTTGCTTGCTTGTACCTGTTACAGTGGTAAATCTGTCATTTGAAACTTGCCTAAAAAAGGCACTATGGGGTGGCAAGAGCCTTAGCCAGTATCTGGAATCCCAAGTGTGACAGGTGCAGGCATTTCTGGCAAAGCATCATGTTCTGTCGATCATGGTATTCCAGGCAGACAGATACTGGATCCCCTTAGAATGACACCAGAAGCTTAGCCAATTGTTGAAGTAAATCTTTTTGTCCTTGTAATGTGGTATCATTCTGGGTGATGGCAGGATGCTACTCAGGGCTAAGATCATACATGCCTGGGTGACAAGATCAGAGAGCTCTTCCATGTCTCTTTTCATGTAGTCCAGGGAGGTACATCTCAGGTCATTCACACCAACATGGACAATGACAGAATCATATTTGTACTTGTTGTGGCATGACCTGAGTGTGTGGATTATGTGGCAGATCCTGGCACCCGACAGACAGCTGACAGTGACTTTCTCCTTGTTTAGCCTGGTGAGTGGAACATCAGTGTGCCTGACTATAGAGTCACCTATGACTAGAGTGTTGGTTATGTTGTTATGCCTTATGGGCTGTGGTTGAGTGGGCTATGTGTCATTTGAGTTGTGTTGGGGGTGGAAGTTGCATGCGTTTCTGCTTTGGAGGTCTCTGTTGCTTGATCAGATTTTTATTGAGAGCCTCTGCAAATATAGGTGTGTGTTTTGTGTTGCTATGTGTGTGTTTTGTGGTATAGGTGTTGAGGGACTGTGATAAGTGTGGTGTGGTGCAAGTGTTTACCTTCTCCTCTTGACTGTCTAGTCTAGTCTTGGGTGAACAGAGCTTTGCTTCCAGTTTGGCTATATAAGTGCATCTCTCACAGGTTGTACTGTTGGGTGGTAGGAGGAGAGGGTTGTCTGTGTACATGAGGCAATTGCTGCATTGCCCCAGATTCATCAGGTAGACAGGAAAAAAGACTGGGAGCTGACCCTTAGACATGCCTGGATATGTGCTCATTTATTAAGTACTAAAAACTGTTTTCCTCTGGACAAGTGAGAAAAGTTGAGTACTATAGTAATTTGTAGCTTATTTAGTGCTTACAATGAGTTCTGAACAAGTGTTGAGCTCAAAGAAACAGATTTGAGTGCTAAAACTAAATAAACTGGCTAGTTCTAAGGGAAAATTTGAAGAGCAGACTTTATGGCGCCGGGAATAGTTTAACCCTAGCTAAGCGGCAATGCATAAAGTGTATTTTTTTAATATAACAGTAGCAAATGAGCAAAGTGATTTAAACAAATTAATCAATAACATGCTAAAAACTGAGCCCCATTCCAGCAGTCTTTGATCAGACAAGTTCTAACTGCACACTCCTGTAAAATAAGCAGGCACAATAAGCCTTTAACCAGAAACTCCCAGGTCAGAAAAACAGAATCTACACTCTCCTCCCACAAGAGTGCAGACCACACCTTCTTAATGTAAAATAACTGGCCCGAAACCCAAGTGCTTAAACCAGAACTAATACACTTTTAGAATAACAGACACTAAGCATTCAATCAACAACTCCCAACTTAGAAGGATGTAAGCTACCTATTTTGCCACAACAGTGCAGACCACAAACCTTCTTAATGTAAAACAACTGGTCTGAAGCCCAAGTGCTTCAACCAAATGCTTAGAAGAGCAGTTACAATTTATTCAGGCTACTAACAAGCAGTAATAAATGCAGCAAAATGCATGCAATACAGTAAGAAGAAACACAAATACAGTAAAAACAGATGAATAAAGTACAATTGTTTTATAAAACAATAGAAAACGAGCAAGCTGATTTAAACAAATTACCCAGTTGACTAGTAAAAAAGCTCAAAACCGAGCCTTGTTCCAGCAGTCTTCAATCAGACAAGTTCTAACTGCACACTCCTGCCACGAGGGTGCAGGGGAACCTTCTCCAAAAAAGATGGCCTGGATTGGTGCTCATGTTATACAAACAAAGCTAGATTCAGCAGGCCTGAATCTAGTCTATGCTACAGAAAACAAGGCACATCAATTTCAGAAAGAAACAGTTCAAATAAGCAGGCACAATAATCCTTTAACCAGAAATTCCCAGCTCAGAAGGGCAGAATCTAACCTCTCCTCCCACAAGGGTGCAGACCACAAACCTTCTTAATGTACAATAACTGGCCTGAAGCCCAAGTGCTTAAACCAGAACTAATACACTTTTAGAATAACAGACACAGAGCTTTCAATCAGCAATTTCCAATTTAAAAGGATGTAAGCTACCTGTCCTGCCACAACAGTGCAGACCACAAACCTTCTTAATGTATAATGTAAAACAACTGGTCTGAAGCCCAAGTGCTTAAACCAAAAGGCTTAGAATAACAGTTACAATTTAATCAGGCTACTACCAAGCAGTAATAAATGCAGCAGAATAAATACAACTGAATACTTTTAAGAAGAGGCAACGCAAAATAAAGTGCAATTTTTTTAGTAAATTGCGAGGAGAGAGATCGGAGGAGCAGAAGAAAAATTCATGGTTAAGAACCTAAGCGGGTTGGCTATCTCAGATGTTCTCTCTGTATTAAGTAGAGTGAACAGCAAACTGGGAGGGGTGTCCAGCTTCAAATTTACAGTAGGGGCAGGCAAATGCAAAGCCACCAACTATAACAACTCCAGAAGACTAGGGTGGAAGGGAGGAGGGAAAACAGTTTCAGGACAGATGGGAAACATAAAACAATGCCAGAAAATATATAAAATAATTTAGTCAGTCAAACAATAATTCAGTAAGGCATAGTTAAGACAATGCAGAACTCTGAAAGGTTAAAATGCCAAGAAATACACTTATCAATCAGCAATATATTTCCAGATTGTTTGAGAATCACACCAGCCAGAACACCAGGAGTTTCCAACAGTGTAAGCAAGAATTTACAAACATGGTATATATAGAAACTATTTTTAAATCAGCAAGCCTTGAAGCAATCAAATAACACTAAAGCTGTTAGACCAGTTTTATAAACTCCACCTCAGAAATAGAGGGCAAGCAGTTTCAGGACAGATGAGAAACATAAAACAATGCCAGAAAATATATAAAATAATTAGGTCAGGCTAAAGTAAGACAATGCAGAACTCTGAAAGGTTAAAATGCCAAGAAATGTACTTATCAATCAGCGATACATTTCCAGATTGTTTGAGAGTCACACCAGCCAGAACACCGGGAGTTTCCAACAGTGTATTCAAGAATTTACAAACAGAAACTATTTTTAAATCAGTAAACCTTGAAGCAATCAGATAACACAAAAGCTGTTAGACTAGTTTTATAAACTCCACCTCAGAAATAGGGGAGAAGCAATTTCAGGACAGATGAGAAACATAAAACAATGCCAGAAAATATATAAAATAATTCAGTCAGGCAAACAATAATTCACTCAGGCAAAATTAAGACAACGCAGAACTCTGAAAGGTTAAAATGCCAAGAAATATACTTATCAATCAGCGATATATTCCAGTTTGTTTGAGAATCACACCAGCCAGAACACCAGGAGTTTCCAACAGTGTATACTTACTTTTGCAGTAATGAATAGTCAATAATTTTTCAGAATTTTACTTTAGCTATTATACCTGTATAAATATATGTATATTTTACACATATATATATATATATATATATATATATATATATATATATATATATATATATATACAGTATATCTATCTATATATATATATATATATATATATATATATATATATATATATATATATATATATATATATATATATATATATATATATATTCATATCTGTGTAGATAAGTAGCTACTACTATGACTTGTCAAAGCTCAACCTCTCAACCTGCTAAGGATAGGAATCTTCAAACCCTACCACACGCCCCATAAACTGCTGAAAAAATACCTCTTAAATATTTTTTCTAGGGGGTCAAGATCCCCCAAAACATATGTACGCCAATTGTATTGCCACACAAACTCAAAGAAGGGTGAAATTACCACAAAAAGCGTATCACTAGTGGTACATTTTCTATAGAGGCACTTGACAGTTTTTATGGAATGTGGTTCAGTGAATTTTGTTTTCTATGAAACATGTTTTCAATTAATTTGTTCAGTGATTTAATGAAAAGACAACTCAATAAAAACAAATATATATATATATATATATATATATATATATATATATATATATATATATATATATAGGTCTACCTCAACCCAACTAAATTACATTTCAACGAAACGTAATTAGGTGACCCCTTTTTCCCAAAACTGCATTTTGTCGAAAATGTAGTTTCTCGAAAAATCAACATAGCAAACAGCAGCAGAGGTTGTAGCTTAGATTGCAGCACAGCGGGGATAAGGGAATATTCCCTTTCCCCACTGTAATGCGATCTTGGAGTGAGAATATATAAGTAGCAGAGGCATAGGGGTGCAAAGGGGCTTGCCCCCTGCATACATGTGGTTAGTGTTGTGTTTCTTTTATTTTTTTTTGCATTTAGTTGATTTTTCACAAAACTGCATTTTCAAAAAAAATGCAGTTCAGGAAAAAGGGGTCACCTAATTATGTTTCATTAAAACATGATTTTGTTGTTTTATATATATATATATATATATATATATATATATATATATATATATATATGGAGCTACTTTGGAATAGCGAAATTTAAAAATCACGAGAATCACAATAAAAATTCCGAAATGTGTACGTTTTCCCAGGCAAGTAAACATTTGCCCAATGTGGGAAATCATGCTCTTTTCTCTACTGTAGTGCGATCCCAAACATGGTATATATAGTTGGGGGGGGGTTGGTTGTGTAGTCCCCCAAATAGGTGGTATGTTTTAATATGGTGTTGGGCAAGTGTTTCCTTCCTACTATCCAGCTTTCACATTCATATGATTGTATTGAAAATACTATAGATGTGATAAGTTGAATTTTTATAAACAAGACTTGTCCTTGAACTTAAAGATCTTTAGATTCTTAACAGCTAACTTACCCAAAGTGATTCATTAATGGATTTCTTTACTGCTTGCCATACCATTAGTGGTTATTGATCAAACAAGCAGAAAATTATTTAGCTACATATGTCACTTTTCCAAACTGCATCTTTGGCTTCTTGATTATCACTTGTGCATATAAAGTATCAGCTATTTATCCAAAAATGTAAAACTATGCTGTATAGATTGTTACTTAAATGTGTGCTAACAATCTTGGAAGGTTTCATAAAAAAATTATTTTCTTGGTAAAACTGAAATTAGTTTTATTGACTTACTAAGATATTGAAATAATATTGACTGTAGACCACTGAGTATAAGATTCTTAAATGTCCAATAGCAAGCACATGCATGCAAAAAAATCTCAAAGCAATTTTTATTATAATAATTGTATTTATTTAGCATTTGTTTACCGGTAAAGTCCAACTGGAACAGAGCTCATTTTCAGTGGAGGTCCAGGGAGGAATGCTCCAGAATCATGTTTTTGAAATGTGGGAGGAAACCCACACAAATACAGGGAGAACATACAGACTCCACACAGAAGGCACCCCAGCAAGAATTGAACTGGAGAACTTCTTGCTGTTAGGTGACAATGCTAACCGCTGCACCACTGCACTGCCACAAGACAGAAGCTTTTACAGTAATGTATTTTCTCAATTGATGTCAAGCCCTAAGCCAGGTCATAGTTAAATGGGACACTAGACAGCGTAAGGAACCTTGGCAGCTACAGCCACACTAATCTTCCATTACTTGGCTGTCTCTGCCCGATTATGATAAAACACTATTCATGCCTCGTAGTGTGCATAATGATTGCTTCTTCTTTTACATAGATCTGAGATTTGCATTTCATTTAAAACTTTTATTTCAATTTTTATAGCAAAGCACTGACAGACATTTGCTAAACAGGACAAAACACTCTCACATTGAAAATAGACAGTATGAGCAGCCGAAAACTTCTCTTCCCTTGAAGCTCACATTTACTTAAAATACATTTAGCAATATGTTAAACTACATGAGACACAGAGACATGCTGGGATTCATTGTAATCATCATCATCATCTTTCGGATTTTCCCATTAGGGGTTGCCACAGTGGATCATCTCTTTCCATTTCTTCCTATCCTCTGTATCTTGCTCTGTCACACCAACTGCCTGCATGTCCTCTCTCACCACATCCATAAACCTTATCTTAGGCCTTCCTCTTTTCCTCTTACCTGGCAGCTCCATCCTTAGCATCTTTTTCCCAATATAACCATCATCCCTCCTCAGCACATGTCCAAACCAATGCAATCTCGTCTCTCTTGCTTTGTCTCCAAACTGTCCAACATGAGCTGACCCTCTAATATGCTGATTCCTAATCCTATCCATCCTAGTCACACCAAGTGCAAATCTTAACATCTTTAACTCTGCCACATCCAGCTCTGGCTCCTGCCTTTTTGTCAATGCCACTGTCTCCAACCCATATAACATAGCTGAGATTCATTGTAAAATAGTGTATAATAAAGCACTTACTAGACTAATGAGTAATACATTGTTAAAAGCCTGAGACAGCTGACTGGATGCAAATGTCCCTCAGAAGCAGCCCAGGAACATTATCTAGAGAAGTGACTAAGTCAGTGTCACACAATAGACAAAAGACGGCTGAAGGAATCTAACCCCTCATTACAGGAAACAGCTCATAGACTTATTCATCTGCACTAAGCATCAGACAGGCCGTTGCAACCAAATATAGTGCACTTCACACCCATGTGTCTTCAAAAAATAAATTAAGCTAACAATGTACTCAGTTAAAATATTAATATTACACTCATATTATCCAGTTTATTCAAATCCAAATAATAAATACACTGTCAACAGTCACCAAAGCAAGGAAAAAAGGATCATACGGAAAAAAAACATGGCTCATATGATCATCGTCCTGTTTGCTACAATTTATTTCTTCCTTGCTTTATACCATAGCTGGTGTAGGATGCAAACACCAAGTATTTACACACACACACACACACACACACACACACACACACACACACACACACACACACACACACACACACACACTCAGACACATACATATACAGGACTACATACATCTCAGATATTTCCTTCAGATAAAAATGAATTAATAAATGCACAAATAATGGCCTAGATGTGTCTTTCAATTTAGTTTAACTCAAAAGTGAAATCCATTCACCACCCATGCCTTCCCAACCTCTTAATTCATGAAACAGAGAGAAACACCAAAATTCAGGGACTGATTTTAAATATTGGTCAATTCTGAAATTCACATGCTTGTCATTATTTAATGACTGCAGCCCACAATACTTTACCAGAAAGCTAAATATATTTATGAGGAACATACCACACATACTGACTATCATTCACATGACCATCTGTACACCTCAAATATTTGTTTGATATCAAGTGAATGAGTACATTCATAAACTGTGGCCCAGAAATCTATCCTGTGTCACTGTGCTCAGAACCATATAGTGCAATCCATTACAACTCCCCTTTGCTGTGTCAATGCCACAAAAATCAAGGTCAAAGACCTAAAAGCAAGAAAAGAGTTCAAATATTTATCTTATATATTTAAAAAGCTGCCAGTATAACACGCTTTGTTTAGAAAGCATTTCCTGGAGGATACAAATTCTGAAACCCACATGCCTTTCATTATTTAGTAACTGGAATCCACAACAATTTATCAGAAAGCTCCACATTTTACAGGGATGAGACTAAAATGCCTCTCAATGTTTTTGCTAAAGAAATCTGGACCATGCAAAAATTAAATGGGGACAAAGGCTCAAAAGGGACACATTTTAAATGTTATTTTATTTTACCTATTTATTAAATAGATAAAGGCACAGGGCAAAGTTCCCTTTTCAGGGGCAACTCATGAGCACCTTCTGGTAAAGTTACTTGTTTAAAGTTACACAGTAGGCAAATACAGCTGGAAGGATTCATACCCTATACTTTGACTACAGGAAGCAGTTCTTTAACAGCTCAGAGCCTTAAAAGTCAGGCAACTCTAGTTCAGTTAAAAAGTTAAAAGAACAGTGGTATTGTATGGCGATAAAAACTATGAACTCTTAAGATTGGCATTATTGACTGACTGTAATGCTCATTAATTTACCAGCAGAAAGAAGTTAACAAAGGGCATGCCATAAATATAGGATAATATTAAGTTGTTCTGCAAGGTCAGTGGCAGATAAGAGGTGGACTATTCTAATTCACTTACAAAGTTAACAGAACAACAGGTTTTGCATCAGCATGGATTTTCTGAATAACAAGAACTATGAAACTCTAATGACTGGCATTACTGATTGAATATAATCCCTAATTATTTATTGGAAAACATCATAGGATGTAAACAGTCAGATGACCTCCAAGGTAACAGGACCTTTGAGGTTACAACTGAGCTGAGAGTTCACACACGCATACACACACATACATGCTCACACTCATGCACATGTGCATGCGTGCACACACACACACGCACACACACATGCTCATATAGATGTAAAACTGGCTTGTTTCTGCTTCCACACTAAACAACAATGTTACTGACCTTCTGAAGCTTTTCACACTTCAAAACAGTGCAGCCAAGTGGTAATCATGACTGGGAGATGGGGGTAAGACAGACATTTAGTTTTCTTTTTTTGTAATGTTTATGGGGCTCCACAACCAGCACTGAGCTCTAGACACAACTACCTAGGTTACCGTTTGTTGGATCTAGCTCACACAAAGTCCAAAATTGCAGATCCTTATCAAATATCAAAACAGTCACACAACATAATCTGGTTTACTTCTTAAGGCCGCAGTATTTTAATACAGGTTTAAGGTTGAATTTTTCATTTAATTTAGGAAAGTGTTCAAGCCTTAAAGTAGTAATTCATGTGTGTGCGCATGTGTGCGTGTGTGTGTGTGTGTGTGTGTGTGTGTGTGTGTGTGTGTGTGTGTGTGTGTGTATATATATATATATATATATATATATATATATATATATATATATATATATACCATTCTGTTTTGATATCAAAATGCATATTTCTGTAGCTCTGATACACTGTTTGCAAAGCATTAAATGCAAACTAATGTTCACTCTCTGCTTGCATCATATATGCAAATAAAGCATTTATGACCTTTCTTTACACTTCTGAATACTGTTCACACATTTGTAGTTTCAAATGTGTATTGCATCTTCCCACATAGAATGATAAACATTTCCTGCATTGTGCTGAGAAGACTAAATACTAAGTTTTAGTCACATAAGTTTTTATAGTATATCATTTCTTATTGACAGAGTGTATGAATCCGTTGGTGTTAGGTATTTCAACAACTTATAAGTGGAAATATTCTCTTTCACCTTATTTCAACTTCTTTAGTGATGTTCATTTGTTCATAACACAAATGTTACTTCAATCTTTTCTCTCTTCTGTATGAAAAATTAGGAATTTTTTTATTATGCCATATAATCCATTAAAAGAAGTTAAGATATCCAAAAGTTTGTTCAAGATCTGTTTTATCATTCTGATGTGTGCATTGTATGCCATGTAATATTTAACTATGTTCTTTTAATCTTTATCGTATCTTCTCTTGATATTTGCAGTTTCATTGAAAGCACATTATGTTGTTCTCTTATTTATTATTCCGTTACTAGTACTTTCCAACAATTCTTGTCCATAACCCCTGTCATGGAATGCAATAATATTCATAGCTGCTTATCTAACATTTTGCCATCCGTCGTTTGGCTCCTTGTTCTCATCATATGGCTACATGCTATGTTTTTACACATATAACTAAGATGCATACTTGTTTATTCAATGCAAATAATCATTTACTTTTACAACTTCCTTATGAATACGTCTAGTTAACCCACCAATCTTTTCAAAATAAATATTCATATCTAAAAATATATTTTTTCATTCAAAATGTATGCATTAAATGTTACAAATTATGAGTGGTACTAATACATTCTAAAAGCTATTGAATAGAATCTGTGGTCCCCCCTCAGATCATAAACATATTATTCATATGTCTATACAAAGTACTTCAATCAACTAGTTATTCCTTTCATTAAAACCTCATTAGTAAAGATATCTCATACAGGGACAAGGTGGTTATAATATCCCTGTATTCTTCTTTTAAAGACTCATTATTGAGTGCAATTCCTCTTTTAACATATACCTCACAAAGCACATGCAGCAGCTGGAAAGACAACAGAGGTTCCTCTCTAGGGGAATCCAGGGCCTCAAACATCTGCTCTACACAGATAGGCTAAAGGCCCTGTCCCTACAAACTCCTCAGAGGTGACCTCTGTCTGGCATACAAAGCAATCTCAGACCCCGCCTTGATGGGACTGCTGCATATCTACAAGTCAGGGTCCACTCGAGTAACTTGCATGAGTGACCTCAACCTGGTCTGTGACATCAACAGGACTTGTTGGTGGGACAGATTTGTGTTGCAGAGACTCCCCCTTTTGGGGAATAGCCTTCAACTCCATGTCATGCACATTTCCTCGTTAACCCTTTTTAAGTGCAACCTGGATAACTGGATGGGGAACAGAAAATATACCCCTGGGATTCCACTTGTGTCCCTGCTAGACAATGGCATCGGGTCTGACTTGTTGGAACATGGGCTAAATTCTTGGCTAGGCATGTAAGGGCCTCAGGACCAATAGCTTAGTAATTTCCTATGATCCTAAAATAAATTCTTCTTCCCAAAACAAGGTAAAACAACATTAGTATATACAGTGGCAAATGAAGAACCCATTGTTACACCAGAAATATGTTTACAGTATTTACCTTGAAACATAAATATGTTATCTTCTAGTATAAGCAACATGAAGTCACACAAAGTATTTAGATTTGCTGTACCCAACTTAATATACTGAAATAACCTTTGCCTAAAGACTTCTTTTTTTATTATGATCATTTGACATCTTTAAATAAAAAATTTATATCTACAGCAGCAAAGTAAAAACTCTTGAAAACCTTTCTTCCTCCATTAACTTTGACATTTGTCTTAAAAAAATCATCATTATCACAAATATATCTGGGAAAATCTAATAAAGGTTCAGTTAAATGGTATTTAAGATATAATGAAATTGATTATGCTATCCACACTATTCCAGAGACAATTGGCAAAACAGAAGGGTAATCAACACATTTATGAATCTTCAGGATAATGTTTAAATTAGGAGTCTAATTAAATGCAAACTTGCATTTATTACCTGCTTCTGTGGTACCTTTCTTTTAAGTTTTGAACAATGATGACATGTTTATTTTTTCAAATATCTATTATGATTCCCCACCAAATAGAATGTTAGGAATGTCTGGCATTGTGCTAAACAGAGTGTATTCTGGGTTTACCATACCATTACTGGTATTTGATCCAAGCAGGCTAGAAAACTATCCCTGGTGTTCAGAGAGCATATCACTGCCAGTGCTATGTCAGCAATGCCAGTACTCAATAGGGCGATGCTGACATACTGAGATTCAAAGACATAATAAAGCCCCATGAAGTAACAGTCATTTGTGGCTCATTATCATGTCTCCAAACACTGTGGTGTTAAATGTGACTGCATTAGTTTTCCCTTTCCAAGCTACACAACTCATTTACACAGGGACCTACACACACACACACACACACACACACACACACACACACACACACACACACACACACACACACACACACACACAGTATACACTGCTTCACAGCACTCAGAACCTGTGGGGATGTATACCATGAAGATAGCATGTACCATTGTTTTGCTTCTATCCCCAAACAGCGAGATAGACCATTCCAAAGAATTGCTCTGCTTTACTATTCCAGTCCTAGTAAAATGTTCCAAGAAAGTGGACATGGCTAATTAGCAGAAGCCATGCTCCCGGACTGCTGCCTTTGCTAACGATACAGGTGTAGCATTATGGACCACAGTCTTCTTACCACAGTTCACCTAAATTGGCCATTGGAATGGAAAGCTGAGCTGCACTGAGCAGTTCTGCCAAAGCACTTTCTGCATTACCACCAAGGTTTCTAAATATCAGTGTAAACTATTCAGGACACTATGTAGAAGTAGCATTGCAAGTACTTAAACACCTCTGGCTGATGTAAATGTCCTACAGCACTTAGTAAAATTTGTACAGGAACTTCCCCTAGACAGTATGAATACCATTTTGGATTTCCCTTGCAAAGAGGCTACTGGTCCACTGAGGTTAACCTGGTCAACAAAGGATACATAAATAAATAAAACAGGAGGGGAGTATAGGAGGAAGGTCTGCAAGGGATAGCGATGAGAAGGTTAGAACTCTGCAGCACTTACTAACACACACACAAAACCCACAAATAAAAACATAATGTGAAATGTGTGGATATGGCTCCAGATATGTGGAAATGGCCCCAGATATATGAGTATCATTCCATTAGTCTGCAAAGGAATGATTGATGTAAACTGAAAACATGCAAAGGTACTGTTCTTTTCTAGGCAAGTCTGATAAATTTAACTGTGCTGGTCCTACTACGTGCAGGCATGATATGAGGCACCCTCTTTCTACCTATCATTGGTTAGAGAGGATGCAATTGTAAAAAAAGTATTTGTTTGTAGATTCATAGGTTTTACTAAACATATAGTTAAAGACACCATCTAGAAGCTCAGCAATTATCACCCAGCACTGATGGAAGACTAACAGTGTCCACAGCTAAATAAATTGTCTTTACAAATCCCAGGTCAGATTTGAAATCACATATTATTATGCATAAGTAACTATCAAGGACTTACTGACTGTAATTATGTGGTTCACTATCTAATCAAAGTTTATAGTCCTCTGTACTAATATTGAGTATGTTTAAGAAGCTGCACACTTTCCTTAGAACAAATATTTAAAACCATTCTGTTACAGGGTACACATGTTTTAGTGTTACCTGGTAAATTAGTAATAAGTTACCACACCATTACAACTGTTGCAACATCTACATTTATGGAAAGTTCTGCTCCTTGGGACCTTGCATTTCTAAAGCAATGCCAACTTGTCTGTGATGTCAAGGACATTTTACAAAAGGCTATTTTATTAAATCTCAGCGTGCTGTTTTTTTTCTCAATTACTATAACATATATACAAAATGAATGTGTTGAAAATATGACACCGATGTTTTTAACAGAATATGTTCCACAGTACAAATATCGATTTTCGTATGTGAAGTTACATTTGAATGCATGTTAAGTAGATGGAGAATAGTTACCATGCATAGCAGATACATATATTATCAAAACTGAGTACTCTGATATAGGTTTTGTTGCACAATATGGTTTATTATGGATAACATTTTTAATGAATGTAAAGGCAATGTGCAGGGTTTGAGTCTCACAAGGGATAATTGGCAAGGCTTAAAATGGCTTGCAAGGGCAGTTAGCTAAGTACTAAATTATGAACCTATAGGTTTTGTTGCACAATATGGTTTAACATTTTTAATGAATGTAAAGACAATAGTAAAGAAAATAACAATATTCTAAGCCAATAAGCTTCGCAACACCACTAATTCAAAGATGCACCAATATATTGGTAGGTCCTTTATTCTTCTCTGGAGAGCTTGTCACCTTAAGCAGTACCAAGTTTTCCCTAGGTGTCAAGGACATCATGTTACTTTTATAAACCTCATGGGACATTTTTCCATAGCTTATAAGATGTATATGTGAATTTAAATAGTTATTTTGAAAATGATATTCATGACAGTAGAATGCGAAAGAAGCTGAAAAGTAAGGTGTACATAAACCTGGACAATAAAGGCAGAGCAGTTGAGAAAGCTAGAAGTGATGGAGATGAAGTCCCTGAGAAAGGTGGTAGGATGCACACCGTGAGGCAGAGAAAGAAATGGGAGCATCAGAGGCGAAGTCAACATAGTACCAGATGCAGAAAAGTTCAAAGAGAATAGATTATGTGTTTTGGGCACATGGACAGAAAGGCAAAAGATAATCTGATGAAGAAGATTTGGGAGAAACAAGAAGAAGGCAAGAGGAAATTATGGTGTCCAGCAAAAGAGGGGTTGGATTGTAAGAGAAGAACTGCGAAAGTCAGTCAAGATTGTCAAAGAAGGTAGGAGAGTGGGATTGAACAGAAAGAGATGGCTGCAGTTGACACAATACCCCAATCCCATGTAGAAAATAGGAAAAAGGGGGTGATGATGATGATGATGATGATGTTTATAGGGAGATGTTTTACATTGTTTATATGTCAATATTGATATTTAAAGTGATAATTTTGTGGAGGGGGACATGGTATCTAGTCTTCATGCATACATGGAATAATCCTCTGTTTATTAGTGAGACTAGTTTGAAAAGATAACAACAGTAGTCTGATATAAGCTTTATTTAGTTTTCACACATAGCAATTTTATGCTGAACAAAGCTAATGCTCAGGAAAATAACAATGTTCTAGACTGATAAGCTCTGTAACTTAACTAAAATAGGTATGACAGGTTGGATACATACAAGTTTGTAGGTTTCCTCATGGGCACGTCTTTACACAGTAAGGGGTAGAAAGCCCACATGGGAAGTAGTTTGGACAAGACAGGCAACAATAGATTTAGGATGGATTTAGTATGATGCATTTGTGAGATGATAGGATATATTTCTTCTGACATTGTTGTGCCAATGATGTTTGTGGGAGGTAGTTTGTTTTTCTGCTCTCTGTAGGCTTCATGGCACTTTGTAACTACTGTAACTGCTCCATCCATGCATACACCAGAGGTTTTAGTTCTAAGGGCCATTTTAGGCACAGCCCAGGAGAAAGACAGGAGGGAATTATACTTTCTTTTTGGAACAAGACAGAGGTATTACTTTTCTGCCATGGAATGTTGGAGTTATGCCACCCTATCAAATAAGAGGGAACCTTAAAGTAGCTGTCAAGAAATTGCTTAGATATTGTTTACTTCAGAAATCAAACTCAAAATGAGGGAAGTACTGGGATTTGAGAAATTTTACCAATGAAGGGAGGCAGAAAAAAGGTATACTGCCCTTGCAAGCCATTTTAAGCCTAGCCAATTATCCCTTGTGAGACTCAAACCCTGCAACTTGTGTTTGGAAGGCAAACACCTTAGCCATTAAGCCAGCCTCCAAACCAAAGGTTTTCATGCCGAAACTTGGGATTGAACCAGGGACCTTTAGATCTTCAGTCTAATGCTCTCCTAACTGAGCTATTTCAGCTCATAAAGTTTGGGATGGACAGTTTCAAACTCACATACCTACTGCTCAAAGGCAGAAGTCCTATCACTAGACCAAAGAGGCACATATTATATCACCCCAGAGAAGACTTGAACCCACAATCCCTGGCTTAGAAGGCCAATGCCTTATCCATTAGGCCACTCGGGCCTGACAGTAAATAGTTAGCCCTTGCAAGTCTTGAACCCAGAATCCTGCACACCATAGCCACTGCAATCTACCACTAAGCCATCTGAGCTAAAGTTTGGGAAGGACAGTTTCAAACTCACATACCTACTGCTCAAAGGTAAAAGTCCTACCACTAGAGCAAAGAGGTACAGATTTTAGGAAAAGGAGTAATCTGGACATAGTGGTGCAATTTTTGAAGTGAAACTTTAGGAGTAAATGGGGGATTACAGGAATAAGAAATGGGGATTTAATTTGGAAATTACATAATGTTTATATTCCAAATATAGATGACTCACAAATTTTTCATGAACTTTTATGAACAATGTCTGACTTAAAGGTCAGATGCAGGCAATGAACTAACTCGCGGGTATTTTTATTTAATTCTGAATCCAGTACTAGACTGAATATATGGTGAAAAAGAAATACACAGGAGGATGAGAGAGAAGTTCACCTTGGATGGAAAGGCCTGGAAGGATGGGGGAATATTTTTAAAGGAAAAAAAAATCCATCCCTCAAAGAATATACTTATTTAGGTTTTTTTCTGTACAAGGGAGCAAAAAGGAGAGGAAAGGAAAGGAAATGTATATTTTTTGGCTGTATTATTTGTGAAGATGTGTGAAATTATCATGTTAGATCCTTCCCATATTGTATGCAGCATTAGTTGGAAGATAAAGATAAAACATATAGTGGTGGTAAAAGTGGAAGCCATGGCTGTTGAAAGAGGAGGCGAGAAAATGAGAAATGGTAAGTGTATTGTGGAAGATGTATTGACTAGGAATTTAAAGACTGTAATATTAAGTTTCACATTTTATGTGTTTTTTATGGATTATCTCATGAATGCATGAGGATTGCAGTATAGAAACAGTTTGGTGGTTATTAAAAGATAGAAAGGACAGTTGAAGGGTGTGCATAGTAAGTTATGGAAAGGGTTTCACAAGAAGGAGGAAGAAAGCTTGAGAAGGGAGAAAGTTAGGCTTAGGATTGTGATCAGTGACACAAACAGCAGTTGAAGAAAAGATGATAATAAAGAAGCAAGATGTTTGGTGGGGCCATAAGATATGATGGCTAAGCATTTTTGTGTCGAATTTCAAGCAAAAGAATGCAGAAATAGTAACACAGCTCAGTGATTCCCACCAGAATACCTCTCAACTCCTTTATTCCAGAATTCCTGACAAAGTCAAAAATAATGGTGGGACAAGGACCCAAAATAAGGGACCACTTTTTAAGAATTACTCTAATTCAATTAAATGTTAATAGAACAAGGTTTTGCATTAGTGTGAATTTTCTAACCAAGAAGTATGAAACTGTAATGTGTGGTATTACCGACTTACTGTAATCTTTACTGGTTTACCAGAAAGTCAAATATTTTCCAAGGGACAAGGAAAAATGGGAAGCCTACCTTTCAACTTCTTAGAGTAAGAAATCTGGACAAAGCCATAAATAAAAGTGCGACAAAGGCCTAAAAACAGAGACTTTTTTTTAATTTTGCTCGTACAAACATATTGTTAGAATAATAGGTTGTGCATTAGCGTGAATTTTCTGGAGGTTATGAAGTCTGAAACTTAAATGTCTGTCTTTATTTTCTAACTTCAAGTCATTAATGATGTGTTAGTAATTTGCCAGAAAACTACAATTTTATGAAAAACAGACCAAAAATATGTGGCATAAATCTGGACATTCTGCGAAAATCTATACAGTTGAGAGGTATGATATGTAAAGCCATGGACATTCTGCTCAATTCTGGATAATTCAGAGGTATGGCCAGTGGTTCAAATTTCAAACTGTCAGAAGACAGGAATAATATGATGCATTAATATTTATCAAGTGTTTACTTTGAAATATACCTGCTATTGGGAAAATACATTGGTACTTTTGAATGTAATTCAGTACAGTACAGTACACATTGAAGAAGAATATGTTCCTTTAAAGGCAAAATGCCTCAGAATGATTCCATGTGTAACCCTACAACTATTTAAGACTGTAAAAGAGACAGGGAGAGAAATAATTTGGAAAGATGGTCTAGCATAGTCTGGAGTATACTTGTGTGAATGAGATATGAACAGAGGACAAAGCATCACCATTGAAATGGACTTTATAAGGACACTGGCATGCCACTGAAGGTTCTAATAGAAATCCTGGATAAAGACATGTAGAAGATACTGTTTTGTCAGAAAGCTGTACAATTCTATTTTATTGCTACCAGCACCACAGTTCTTTATGTTATCACTGCATGCACCAATGTTATGTGATAACTGTTAGTAGAGGAAGTACCAGAGTTCTAAAAGATAATTGCTAGCAACAGAAGGAATGTCTAAGCAATAAACAAATCATACCAGTTTTTGTTTTCTTTTAGTGACAGTCTGCCTGTACATGTCTACTGTGTAAAGTTTACAAAATATATGCCTGTAATACATAAGCTATCATATACACACACACACACACACACACACACACACACACACACACACACACACACACACACACACACACACACACACACACACACAAATCTGTGATTAGCATGTGTGTGTGTGTGTGTGTGTGTGTGTGTGTGTGTGTGTGTGTGTGTGTGTGTGTGTATGTGTGCATGTTGGTCAGTAATACAAGGCAAATACTGTACTACTGACCACCCCTTTGAAGTACCCCTGACTTTCAAGTCTGTCATTAATCTTATTTCATATTTTTGCTCAGTACTTAATTACTGATTTTGTAGCAGAAAAGTGCTGACAATTGTAAGCAAATAATACCATATATTCCATTTAAAGGCTTATTATTTGTTAGAAAATGCACTTTACAGCAGCCCATGCTATTTTATCAGTATGCATTCAGAGTAGTATCCACACTGAATAAGTGTCTCTGAATTATGGCATTTGCCCCAGATTATTCCTGGCTTTTCCTAATTCATTTTGGTTTTATCTCTGTTTTTTTAAGGTAACCTTAAGAAACTATGAGATCTGATGTTGTCACTTTTCATTCATTCCTCAACTAATGGGATCAAATCCATCTCTGATGTTTTACTAAGTTGCGGCTGCCAATAAACTCTTGAGCTCCTTCCCTACCAAAAATGCACCACCCCTAACATTCCTCATATCTTGTTTGCCACTTTAGTGTATAGACATGGTCGCCTTCAGGTCCTGAGTTTTCGGTGAGAAATAAGTTAATTTTTCTTACTTTCTTTATAAAAAAAATTTACAAACAACTATTTCTTTAATATTTTATCTTTGTTTTTCATCTTAAGTCATTTCTTCCATTGTCTTACACTTTCAGTGTAAAACCTTTCTACCATTGCTGGTAAACCAAACTCCTTCCCTTTACCCTTTTTACACATAGTGTAATTTCTATCGTTCCATTTTTGGTATTTTCTCTTTATCTACAAGGTTTTCACTTGCAGTATTTAAATAATATTGCTAGTATTTTTCCTTGTTTTAACTCTTCTCTCTTATCTACAAAAATGTACGAAAAAGATCCAGCAGGTTTTAAAAAAATGTGGCAAGTGTGGGCACAACTTGCCTTTGTCTGATGCCCACAATCTTTGTGTGTATTGTTTAGTACCAGAACACTTACAAGACTGAAATATTTGTCATTGGTTTAACCCCCGAGCTTTAGCAGACAGGAAAAATAAGCTGATTTTAAATGGATTACTGCCATCATTCTTCCTGGAGCTATTTATGGGGTTCAATCTCTTGAACACACATCAAAAGACCTGTTAGAAAGGTATAGACCCTCAGATTTTCCAGCCTCTACCTCTTCTGAACCAAGAAGAAAGAAAGAAAAACTGGATCCAAAGCTACTTCTGAGCCGACCATCATCAGATCTGACCACACATAATTTGAATCCTATATCTTTGGATTTGACCAAACATATTTCGGATCCTACATCCTTGAATCCAAAGCCTTTATCAAGGACTACCTATTCACCAAACCTGGATCACATTCCTTACCCTTTTTAGAGAGGCACTCAAAATCGCCATCCCTGTTATCCTCGCGTTCCTCCAGGAGTCTCACAGAAGCAGATATGGAGAGAACGATGAGGACATTTTTCATGGAGCAAATTCAGAAAGGAGTTCTCATGGTTCCTACCCCTTTAGGTCAGGAAGTCCATTTATCTACTGCTCCACTGATTATAGCTCCTTCTCTAGTTCAACCTGTGGTTTTACAGCTCTCAGATCCAAACATTCTGGGTCCATCTGGTTCGGATCAAAGTAAACATAATCTTTGGATCTGACTATTGCTCTGAGTACACCGGCTCCAATATCCTTAGAACAGGATGATTTTCAGAGCTTAGCTTCCCTGTCAGATCTGAGAGGATGGTGTTGACTTTGAGGTTTTTGAAGCCATCTCTTCCTCTCAGAGCTTCAGCACCAGACAGCTCAGTTCCAAATTCCACCTCAGGTGGATTGCTCTTAGAGTGGAGGGAGAAGACAAGCCAGGAACTCACTTTCTTGGCTCCGTTGGCTTCCTCCTCCCTGGGAGCGGTTTGTCTTTGAGGTAGTGAAGAGAGTGTTCTCTGCTCCAGCAGGTCAGATGGATTTTTCTCCCTTGGATCCACCCTCTACTTTTCAGATTACTTTGTAACATGATCCTTAACATTCTACCCCACAGGAACAGCCAGCCCAAAGCTTCCAGTCTACCCAGCAGGGTATTTTGATCTTTTGTGATACTTCTCTGGACCACCCTACCGAAGAAGTCCCCAGGAAGAAAAAGTGCAAAAGGAGGCACTTGGACTCTCCTCATAAGTCAGTTAGTAAGGATACTGATTTTGATGAAGGGAAGGCTCACAAAAATCACCCCACAATCACATCTCATTTGGAGACATTCTTGAAATCCTTAAGCAATAGGGTGGCTGGTCTTCCCAAGGCCCTTCTCCTGAGAATCAGTATTTCTGGAACCATTTGGTACTGGTCCTTCTACCTTTTGGGTTACTCCACCAGCAGATGAACTTATTGATTTAATCTCCAAGTAGGCCTGATACAATTGAGCCAATCCCTATGACACCAGGCAGGATCCTAGCTCCACCAGTAAGCTGGGAATATTGGAGTAAAAGGGTTCTAGTAGATGCCATGGTTGTGGCGGCAGGTACAATTTTTATTTATTTATTTTACATTTGTTGACCGGGTTAGTCCGACTGAGGCTAGTGGCCCATTTTCAGTGGAGACTTGGGGAGAAAAGCTCCACAATAAAATAAAATTTAATGGTAAATCATAAATAGGAATTAGATACAAGTAAAAAAAAAAAAACTAGCATTCACCAGCTACATACAAAATGAGTAAAGATTTTACAATGTTAGGTGATAATGAGGATATATACATGGGTAGTACAATATTTGTGCATACAAAATTTATAAGACATTCAGGCTAATAAGGTTTCATTGAGGGAGAGAGTATAGGGACAGAAGTGAGGAGTATGAGAGATAAAGTAAAAGGAGGTAGAAAGGCTAATACTAGAATGTAGGTTGTTAGGGAAAGGGGTAGTAAAGTTATGCAAGAAAAGAGGGAAGGTGAGAAGTTATACAGGAGGAGAGTATAGGAGAGATGGGAAGGAAATAAAATAAAAAGGACTATGATGCATGGAAAGTAGCTTAGGGAGGATGAGTGCAGTGGCAAGACCAGATGGTTTTCAGATATTCTCTAGAGGCTGTTTTGAACTGATAAGGGCATTTAAGGGATCTAATTTCTAAAGGAAGTTTGTTCCAGGATATAGTAGTGTTGTAACTGTAGAGGGAGCAACCACTTTTGGTCTTGGGTTTATATATTTGCAACAGGTCTTGATCAGAGCTACGCAGAGGTCTAATGAGGGAATATTGGCAGATAGGTTCAGTGCTAACTTTACCCCACTGTCATCCCCTAAAGGGCACATCTCTATACCAGAAGAATGCAAAGTTCCTGTAATCACGGCTGCACAGGTAAAAAACACACTATCCAAAGCCAAGAACACAGCATCCAAGGGACCTGACGACATCCCAGGCTGTGTTCTACATGAACTACAGAACAAACTGGCACCCCACCTAAGTACCATGTTCAATCATAGCCTCACCTCAGGCTATGTGCCCACTGAATGGCGCACTGTGACAGTTATCCCACTCTACAAAGGGGGAGCGACCACAGACCCCAGAAACTACTGCCCCATTAGCCTAACGAGCCTGGTCTGCAAGGCTATGGAGCGTATCATCATGGAACTTATAAACAATGACATTGGTAATCTCCAAACTCAGGATGCCACCCAGTTCGGGTTTGCAAAAGGCAGATCATGTCTCCTAAACCTGATAGACTTCTTTGAAGCAGTCACCAAAGCCGTTGATGAGGGTAAGGTGGTTTACACAGCCTATCTAGATCTCGCCAAGGATTTTGACACCATCCCCCACTCTGGAATTATAGATAAACTCACTAAACTAGGTATAAATCCCTATGTCACAAGATGGGTTGCCAACTGGCTTACTGACAGAACCCACACTGTGAAAGTAGCAGACTCCAAATCCAGCTTCAGACCAGTGACAAGTGGAGTACCACAGGGTTCAGTCCTGGGTCCTCTCCTGATTGGTATCTACTTCTCTGAAGTACAGGCCAACACAGAAGGTCTTTGGCTAATGAAGTTCGCAGATGACTGCAAACTAGGAGCCATAATCAAAACTCCAAAAGATGTGGACATCCTACAAAAGGGCCTTGCTGAGACAGATGCCTGGTGTCAAAGCCATGGCCTCAAGCTCAATGCCAAAAAGTGCATTGTCATTCCTTTTGGTAAAAACTCAGTATCCCTGAACTAACACATAGGTGGTAGTCTACTTAACACCGAAAGTGTGATAAGAGACCTTGGGACACAGGTGGACAGTAGTCTCTCCTTTGAAAATCACATCGCCACAGTAGTCAGGAAATCCTTCTATGTGGCACACCTCATCACAAAAGGTTTCTCATCCAGGAAAAAAGAGGTCATTTTTCCCCTCTACTCGTCACTCATTAGACCCATTATAGAGTACAATGCCCCTTTTGGTATGTACCTCACAAGACATCTACAACAACTGGAAAGGCCACAGAAATACCTCACAAAGAGGATTACCGGCCTCAAAGAGATGCCCTTTGCAGACCGTCTAAAAAAAACTGCAGCTTTACTCTGTTGCATATCGCCTACTCAGAGGCGATCTCTGCCTAACACACAAAGCTATGTCAAACCCAGAGCTTTTAGACATACTCCACTTAAAGAAATCCCACTCCCTACGAGCTACATGCTCTAGGGACCTAAACCTCATCATCACAATAAACAGAACATGCTGGAGGAATAGATTCCTGTCCCAGAGACTTCCCATACTCTGGAACAAACTACCTATCTATATTAAACAAAGCTCCTCATTAGCACTGTTCAAGAAAAATCTTGATGATTGGATGGGAGATGGGAAATTCACCCCGGGGATAACTTCTGTGGCTCTGCTCGACAGTGGCACAGGAAAATAATTTTCTTGGGTGGCAAAAGCCAGGGTACCTGTGGCTAGGCTTATATAGGCCCTAGCGCCAATAGCCTAGTAACTACCTATGAACCTATGAACCTATGCAGAGACAGAGTGAATAATCTGTAGTTGAGATAGAAGGAGCTGATAGGGTAATTCCAGCCAGTTTAGTTGTTTAAGAGAAAGACAGTGGTGAGATTGGTAAGTGAGATTTGCAGCAAATCTAGCCACTTTATTGTAGGTAGATTTGAGTTTGATTAGGAGTGAGGAGTTCAGATTGGTAAAGATTTGACAGCTATACAATAGAGTAGGAAGGAGGTATGCATGTGATAGGGTTGTTTTTGCCTTGGAAGTAAAGTACTTTTTATTTTGGTATAGGAGACCCAGTTTTTGGTGTGACTTTTTAATACAATCATCAAACTTAAGTTGGTCATCGATTGTGACACCTAGTAGTTTTGTACTAGGTTCAACAGTGATACTAGTGTTATTGCTTGAGAGTATAGTAAAAGTAGATTTAAGATTTGAGAAATTTTAGGGAGAAAGAGTAACAGCTTAGTTTTCTTACAAGAAAGGAAGTCGCTGAACAGTTATACTATCCACTGTCTCACAATAAAAATAGACTTGGCAGTAAGACTTCTCTGCCCATGAAACTCACATTCATTGAAACAGCATTGAAACCCACACCACATCTAAAGAAATGCATCTGGCCAGTGGTGGATAAATATTACCTTTGGGCTGTTTTCAAATCACTGGCTCATTGCACACAAAACAAGAAACATACGTGTTCTTCTATACACCTTCCTGACTTTATTAAATTATATTCCTCGTACAGTACACTTGTTAGACAGAGCACATTTTAAATGTATTGTTTGAACATTTTTCCAGTAGCCAATCAAACAAAATGCATGAACCAATAATGACAAAACTGCTCAATTCAGAACAATTCCATCATGAAAGTCTACTTCCACACCCTCACTAATATATATATATATATATATATATATATATATATATATATATATATATATATATATATATATATATATATTTATATAGAATGACAGTAGTGTAAGCCATAGGCTTCTTGCACTTATTTTCAATTTCAGTTTTTTTTTTTTTGAGGGGGGCAAATATTTTGGAAAGTTGTTAGAATAAAATGTGTTACAACGATGCATTTTGCTGCTAAATCTTGAACCCAGGACCATGTGCACTACAGTCAGAGCAACAGACCACTATGCGAAATCAGCAGTTTCCTGAAAGATAGGAAGACTGAAACTTAACTGGCTATCATTTAGTGAATTCAATTCTCACTTCTCACCATAGCTCTCAACCTTTTAGCACAAAAAACCTAGGCAATGCCAATAATGGGGGAATACAGAATTCAGTTCTTACTTCTCACCATAGCTCTTAACGTCTTAGCACAAAAGACCTGGACACAGTCAATATTGGAGTAATACATCCCCAAAAAAGGGACAAATTTATCTTATTTTATTTATTTATTTCCAGTTTGATAACCGGGGAGGTCCATTGGGCCTAAGGGGCCCGTTTTCAGTAGAGGCCTGGGCAGAAAAGCTCCGTGTTACATACAATTAAAACTAGCACGGAATTTTACACTATACAATTATGCATGGAGTTATACATTTTAGAAAACAAATTTAAAATTATATATTGATATCTAGCAAATTGAAAAGGTGCAAAAGAGGAATAAAGAAAAACTTGAGCATAGTTCATAACATACAAAGTTAGACAACTAGAGCACAGTTCATAACATACATACATACATACATACATACATACATAGAGAGCCATTTGCATGTAGATCATAGCATCCATACATTGTTGATTAGAAAGCTATTTACAATGCAGGGATGAAACAAATGTGGCAGGATAATCAGAAAAAGTATTTTAGTAAGAAAAACTTGAGCACCGTTCATAACATGCATACATAGTTAGACAACTTGAGCACAGTTAATAACATACATACATAGATAGAGAGCCATTTGCATGTAATTCATAGCATTCATACATTGTTGATTAGAAAGCTATTTACAGTGCATGGATGAAACAGAAGTGGCAGGATAATCGGGAATAGATAAAGAGAACTATCAAATTGTAAAGACTTCTGAAGGTAGTTGAAAAAGACTGAAACTTTCAGGTTAGTAGTAAGCTTATATTTAGTAGAATAGGGGAGAAAAATAGAGGTGAAAAGTTCCAAGTTTAGCATGTGTGCATATAAGATTCTGGTGAGAGCAGAGAGGGGAAGTTGAGCGATACAGAAAAAGTGGAAGGTTGTTTGGAGAAAGGCTCTAGTGGAATCATCGAGAATCAGCTGGGCAGTGGAGAAGGAAGCTGCTGTTTAGTAGTACAGAGGTGTATACACTTCCAAGCTAGTTAGTATAATCTCTTAGTACCGGGCTTATATGTAGGTAGAAGAGAGAAGGATAGGGAGAGAGAGAGAGAGTAGGGATAGAAAGCTATGCACAATATTTACATAATAAACATTCAAGGCTTAAAACTTATTTTACATTAGATTCAAGCGGTGCAGATGTAGAAAAAGCAGCGGGTTGTATGGGTAAGAGGAAAGTTCATGTATAAGTGACATTAGGAGGAATTAGGTAGGAAGAATGCAATTACAATTACAATTTTGGGAGCGGTAGGAATGGAGCTGGGATTTGAAGTGTTCAAAGTAGAAACTTAGAAAATTGCTAGAATAAAAGGGTTTGTGTTACTATTTATTTTCTGAAGAATATGAAGTCTGAAATTCAAATGCCTGTCATTATTTAGTGAAGTCAATCCTTCAGTGATTTGCCACAAAAATTCTGAAAACCACAGATTTTATGAGGAACAAATCAAAAATATGAGGCATACATTCACAAGTGGTGGTGGCTAGGGTGTTTAGGCTCTTTTTACCTTGTACCCAAGGTACAAGGTTTGACCCTGAGTACCTCTAGCCACCAGGTATTAAATTGGGGCATTTTCTCTCACACACACACACACACACACACACACACACACACACACACACACACACACACACACACACACACACACACACACACACACACACACACACACACACCTTTCCTACTGTGCAGCCAAAGATCCATTTGAATAAAAAATAACTGCTTTCACTCATATCCGGACTTTCTAAAATGCTCACACACACACTAGATACAAGATGTTTCCTACTGTGCAGCCAAAGATCCATTTGAATAAAAAATAACTGCTTGCAGATTCATTACTTAAAGAAAGAGCAGGCTTGTGTTTCCTACTGTGCAGCCAAAGATCCATTTGAATAAAAAATTCTGCTTGCAGATTCATTACTATTTTTGATTATTTAAAAGCTACACAAATGCCTCTAGTAGAGTGCATATTAAATTTTCAGTGAGGAAATTTAACATTGTTCCCTTCTGTGTTTGTTTTTGACAGAAAGACATTCGACACATTCACCAAAACAAGATTACTGGGTGAGAATATATGCTTTTCTACTTGTCAATAGTGAATCCAAACTGTCCCCCATTCAGCAGTTAACAAAATCAAATATCTATTTTCATAGCAGCAGTTGGGGGCCCCTGGCACAAAACCATGTTTCTGGCATAACTGATCCAATCCCTGCCTGGGGCAGTGAAAAAGTAAAATCGAACAAAAACAACACTCTGTTTACAGAAATGAGCAACAATCAAGCACTATAGCTTATGTCAGAAAGCAAGCTGTAGCTTCAATCATTTTTAGATTGTGGCCTTGTCACACTTTACCTACTCCCAAGTATTGCAAGAAAAGCGAATAACAGACTGATGGACAGAAAGGAGCAATGGAACAGAACAAAGATGGTAATTGTCATGTGAGATAAGGCAATTCAAGAGTACACCAGGAAGCTTTAAGTTCCACCGAAAGAGAACGCTCATATCCAGACTTCCTAAAATGCTGACACATATACTAGATACAAGATGTTTCCTACTGTGCAGCCGAAGATCCATTTGAATAAAAAATAACAAAATAACTGCTTGCCAATACTTCACAGAATCCTTCCTGTTCGTTCTACTTCACAGAATTCTTTCCATTCACTCTGGCAAGTGCAGCCAAAGATCCATTTGAATAAAAAAAATAACTGCTTGTAGATCCATTACTTAAAGAATGCTCGCATCCAGACTTCCTACAATGCTCACAGATCCATTTGAAAAATGTTTGCTGCTTGCAGATCCAGCGGAAATACATACACACATTACATTAATTCAAGTGAGCCAGCCGAAAATGTGTGCCCTTGAGCTCAATTCTGACAGGCTCGTAGCCCTGTCAGAGCTGATGTCATCGCGCACGTGATGACATCAGCTCAAACAGCAGAAGAATTTTAAAAAGCTGGGGAAAAGTCAGAAATGAAGGGGTGTCACTCGGGAATCGTGGCACCCCATTATTTGGACCCTAAAACTCGGTAAAAACAGAGTAATTCAATACGGTTGGGAGGTATGCTCTCAGAGCTTAAATATGTCTCCCAAATATCAGCTACAAAGATAGGTTTAAATATATTTAATAATAAATAATAAAAGAAGACAATACTAAATATGTATTCATAGTGAATTCATAATTCAAAATCACAGTAAATAATTAAAACAACATTGCAGGACAGTCTCAAATAAATACAGAAAACATCTAAACTAATCTTTACTATAATCCTTACTGAATCTAAAAGAAATTACTGTACCCTAGTTAACTTACCTACAGCAAGGCAAGTGTGGTGAATGGATCTTCCAGCTGATGTTGTTGTCAGGTCAAAGCCAAATACAGAAATGCACAATCTCTCTCTCTCTCTCAAAGACTTCTTAAATTAATATCAAATATTACAGCTGGGGTAGCTGGCTGCATGACATCATATTGTGTCATCTGACCTTAGTTCCCAAACTAAACCCCCATTGTTAAAAACTACCAGCATTTAGCATCTCCCTGTGAAAACACATAAACAAGGACCCTTTTTAAATCTTTGCAGTGGCTGGAAGGCATAAAACAATAAAACAAATACAATGCAGAATGCTCCCTAGTTTTATACATCTTGTGTCCTTGTTGCATTGAAACTAAGTTTTATGGAACAGTTATAAAACAATTTAATTTCAACCATTTTTTGAAGTTTAGCAAGTTAACCTTCTATGTTCCAGTTTCCATTGTTTATATACATGTACACAATTACCATAGTTTATATACATTCTGTTCTTTTCCAGTAGGGTACACTGTGGATACATGTTTGGGCTCAGTGCTTTACACACACTTCTGTACCAGCAGTATGATATACACATAACATACAGTTCTAATACATGTTTAACACAAGCATATGAATAATGTTGATATTCACAAATGACATATAATTATTTGCAAAATTCCAGTGAGCTGAGCTGGCAATATTTTCTTTTTTGACAGCTCCCTTTGATAACAATTCTTTATTTAGCCCCACAGTAAAGGGCACTCTCTTCAGAAATCAAAAGGGAGGTTGAAACATATGTTTAAGAAGATTTCAGGGTCTTTCCAGGACACTCACGGAGTTAGTTCCCCCAGAGAAGAGGGAAGAATGATAATGGAAGACAACCCCCTCCCACCATGTGGCAGAGGACACCCACAAAACAGGCGTCTAGAGTTTCTTTTTCTGACAGCTCCTTTCAGCACTCCTGAATGGAGGCCAAATGCCTACCTCTGGAGGCAGTCAGGGTCACTTATCTTTGCACCTGAGAGTCTGGCTAGGTATAATAAAAGACAGTTGGGTGCAGAGAATTATTTCCAGAGATTATAAAATTCCCTTTTCCCTACCCTCTCCATTATCCAGAGGATTTCCCAATGTTCCACCCAATCAGAGGAAAGCAGCATGTCTAGAAATCCAAAAGTTGCTAGGAAAAAAAAAGAGTAATCCAAGAGGTACCACCAGAACAGATAGAATCTGGAACTTACTCAAGATTCTTATTAGTGCCAAAGGAAACAGGGGACTGGAGTCCAGTTTTGGATCTCAGTGTATTGAGCAAGTTGGTTCGACACACAAAGTTCTGGATGGTCACGATTCAGTCCATTCTGCCCTTCCCGGGAAAGGATGAGTGGATGTGCTCAACAGATCTTCAGGATGTGTACTTTCACATAAAGATGAACAGATGATGCAGAAGGAACTTACACATTGGGGGGGCAGTCACTATCAGTTCAGAGCACTACCCTTTGGCTTCACCACAGCCCCCAGGGTGTTCACCAAGTGGATGGCAGTGGGTGCAGCTCACATGAGACTGCAAGGATTCCATATTTAGACAACTGGCTCATTACTGCCCTGACCAGGCTTCAACTGATGGAAGCTTGGGATCAAGTGTTACAGACCTGTTCTCATCTGGGAATAACCATAAATTGCAACAAGTCTCATCTGCAACCAACACAGACTTTAGAATTCATAGAAACAGTGTTCAACACAGTATATATGGTAGCTTCTCTTTCTGGGAAAGGCTGGCACAGGTTTACTAGCTATGCCGAAGCAACCCAATGCTCCCCACATACGGAAAGTGCACGGCCAAACCATTCACAACACAAACACCAGTGGCCAGCATAGAGTACACCAAGCATTTAAGAAAATAATTATAGCATGAATACTTTATTCAGACCCATTTCGGCTTACCAGCCTTCTTCAGTGAAAAAGCATTTTACAAATATTACATGACATGACAATATATATACTCCCCCAACCAATGACAAACATGGTCCAACCCAAATGCTACAGATACATTAAATATTAATGAGACAACTTTATAGATCAAAATTATATATCTATAATACATATAAATGTAAAAATAACAAAATATGCAAAAATAAATTTATATATATAAGCAGATAAATATTTTATATATATATATATATATATATATATATATATATATATATATATATATATACATACAAAATATGATGAATATGTATATAGAATATATAAACAATATATAAAAAAATATATAAAAAAGAAAAGCAGTGATTTATGGTATCCTTCATAAGTGGTCATTGAGTCCAGGAGAAAATAATGCTCCTAAATTGATGATCCAATATTTTTCTTTATGATTAAGAATAGTGTGCCAACCTTGCTGGTTACTCCTATCACCAATGATTCTGTCTATTACCATGAATCTAAATTCAGCATTAGGATGTTTAATAGTATGTCTATATAGGGCATTCATCTCCCTTTTGTTTCGGACATCACTTCTATGTTCTGACATCCTTATTCTCAATGAACGAGACGTTTGACCCACATAAAAGGTGGAACACTTACATGTGGCCAAATATACTATCCAGCTACTGGCACAATTACCAAAAACCTTAAGATCATACACCCTACTTGTGTTGGCACTAGTAAATTGTTTGAGTTTGCTCACAAATTGACATGACCCACAATGTCCACAAAGGAACATTCCCAATAACTGATCCCCCGACATTGTTAGTTGTTTGTAAACTGCTCCTCCACTCTCTTTGTGTTTAAAGTGTGAGAAGTTTCGCACATAAAGTTCTCCCACGTCTGTAAGAGAATTGGCATCTGGGGCCCAAGCATCCTCTAAGTTGGTCATTGACCATAAGTATGTTCCAATGCATATCTATTACATTTCTAATGACGTTATTATTACGTCCATAAGTTGTCACAAACTTAAGATTTTCACCCATTTGTATGGGCCTTCGCTGTTTGTATTCCAACAATGTGTCTCTATCCTGAGCACAACTCCAGTTGCTGGCCAGTACAATATCCGACTCCCTGTATCCCCTGTCCAAAAATCTATTACGTAAATCCTGTCTGGCATGTTCAAATTCCCGTGTGGAAGAACTAATTCTTTTGATGCGCATAAATTGTGATTTTGGAATATTGCAGATGGTGTGGCGGGGATGCATACTAGATGCATGAAGCAGGCTGTTGTATTGTGGATATTTGCGAAATGTCTTGGTACTAAGGGTATGATCCTCTTTCCGATACACAGTCACATCTAAGAAGTTGATACTATCATGATGTGATGTAAGAGTAAATTCAATACCCCACAGACTGTCATTTAGATACTCCAAAAATTCCTGCAGATATATCACATCTGCCTGCCACACCATCCAACAGTCATCCAAATATCTGCGCCAAATATCTATTTCTGCTTGATAAATGTTATGAAGTGGATCATAAATCATACATTCCTCAAAGAAAGACATAAACAGTTCCGCATATATGGGGGCAAAGGATGCCCTCATAGCTGTGCCCTGCAACTGCCAATAACATTCACCCTGGAAGTAAAATACATTTTTGTTCAAAACTTGTTCAGCCAAACATACCAATAGAGTATTAAAGCCAGGGGGGATATAAGGCAGCATGCTTCAACCAAAATTGTGATGCTTGTAAGCCAACCCAATGAGGGATACTAGTATATAATGCATTTACATCCATGGTGCACATCAGCCATCCAGGCTCCAATTGTGTATCTGATATAATTTTAAGAAATTATGTTGTATCCTGGATCCTTGCTCTGACTGAGGCCAATAAGGGTTTTAAAGTCAAAAATACCGACAAGGGTTCAGTCAGAAATCCAATACCAGAAACAATTGGTCTGCCTGGAGGATGAATTAATGACTTATGGATTTTAGGTAGTAAATATAATATTTGTTTTTGCCGATCTGCTATGGTAAGATGGCTCTTGGTAGAGGTATTGATAATACCTTCATCCACTGCCTGATTTAAGAACGTATCTATCTCTTTTTTAAAGATGGGGGTTGGATCTATGGACATTAACATATAACATCTAGAGTTCGAAAGTTGTCCCCTACCCTCATTTAGATAGTAACCCATATTCATAACAACCAAAGCCCCATCTTTGTCGGCTGGTAAGATAACTATAGCATGATTGTTTCTGAGTTGTTCCAAGGCAGCTGCTTCCTCAGAGGAAAGATTATGACACAAAATACATGATTCTCTATTTGGAAAGTGAAGATCCCTCAATACTGCTTGTAAGAAAATTGAAACATGTTTATTCATTGGTGGTTGGAAGTCGGATTTGTGAAACCTGAATTCATTAGATCTTTGAGTATTGTTATCTGCAAAAAATAATCTGAGATTAAGTCTGCGACAAAATTGATAAACATCAGTAACTATACTATATTCATCCACAAAGAATCCAGGTACAAAGCCAAGACTTTTATTCAATAAAAGAGTTTGCTCCTCAGTTAGTAATACATCAGATAGGTTTAACACATTCTGGCCAATAGTCCTAGTTACTTCAACATGGTCTGCAGCAAGCCCTCCACTGAGCTGATTCCTGCCCCCATGTTTATGTTTGTGGCCCCCATGCCGCTTGCTTCCCCATCTAAAGGGTGTTGTACATTAGACTTTTTGCGAATGGGTGATTCTCTAGTACTGACACTGTCATTATCGGTAAAGGAAGATTCCTTCCCTGATGTACTACTGTATGGATTCTCTGTTCTCGTAAGGATAGATCTAGGTCTCTTTCTAGTGGTATTTATACTGGCAGCTCTGTTGGTCTCAGAAAATCTAACCGTTCTCGATACTTCAAAAGGTCGACCCCTTTGGTAGTCAGTTAGGTCTCTGTTAAATTTTTTAATCTTTCTTTGTCGTATTTGCTTTTCATAGATTGCCAGCTCCCTAGATAGCTTATTCAGAGAGATGGCATACTGTGGTATAGCCTCATATTTCCTACATTCTTCACAAAAGGTTTTCACCTCCAACACATTGATATCAGCCATCCTTTGATAGTACGAAGTTAAAATATTAACAGACATCACTGAGGCCTGTTGTAAGGCTGAATTCCATTCTCTGGTTAGTATATCCTCCGGTCTACCAACCAAGGGTTGGATGCGAATTCTTAGGCCTCTAGGTGCTATTTCTCTGTTCAAATATGCTCTGAATAGCCTAAGATGCCATATATTAAATGATGTTTGCAGATCATGGAAGTCCAAAAACAATAGAAGACTTCTACATCTCAAGCCTAGTAGTTATCTCTCTTTCAAGGCAACACAGAAAGTCCTCCAGTTTAGACACCCTGTCTCATGTTGACTGAAATGAAAGATAACATCCTTTTGTTTATGACTCAGCTATAAAGTAACTTAACCTCAACCATTCTTCTGAAGTTTTGCAAGTTAATCTCCCGTGTTTCAGTCTCCCCTGTTAAAAAATATAAATCAAAACTGTTGTAATACTGCATACAAAATATCGCTTCAGCACACGTCTATAAAATGGGACATACAGTTCTAATACATTTGTAACGCAGGCATATGAATCATGCTGATATTCACAAATGACACACAGCCACTTACAAAACCCCAGATAGCTGGGCTGGCAGCATCTCCTTTTGGTACATTTCTATATAAATCCTATTAATATTTACGAATGACATATAATTATTTACAAAATTCCAGATGAATAGGCTGACAATATTTCTTTTTGTGACAACCACTATGGGATTTAAATTTGGTACTGCAAACCTTAATAGACTATCCCTTTGAACCCACAGATAAACGTGATCTTAAATTTTTGACAAGGAAAGCTGTCTTTTTATTAGCAATTACATCTGCTAGAAGAATTTCAGAACTTCAAGCATTACATTCTGAGCATCCATATTTGATTTTTAATAATGACAGGGTCATGTTACGTAGTAATGCTTCCTTCTTTCCTAAGGTGGTGTCAGAATCCAACATTTACCAGTCCATTAACTTGCCAGTACTTTTTCCACAATATACAAATGAAGGGGAATATATGCTGCACTTACTAGATGTTCCTAGACAATTATGTTTCTACCCAGACAGAACAAAAGAGATTAGAAAGATGGATCAGTTATTTGTTTTCTTTGCACATAATAAATTGGGCAAATCGGTTACAAAAGTATTTCTAGCTAGATGGCTAACAAATTGCATCTCCTTTATCTATAACAAATTGAATCTCCCCTTACCAAAACCATTAAAGGCTCATTCAACCAAATCTATAACAACTTCCAATGTATTCCAGTCTAGAGCTTCTATGGGCAATATATGTCCGGCTGCAACTTGGTCAAACCCTCATACCTTTATCACTCATTACAAACTAGATTTGGTCTCAAGGGGAAGAGCAGCCTTTGGCTCAACTGTACTCAGAAATATCCTTCCTTAGAGTCCACCCAGGAATTTAGGTAGCTGGGATGCTGTCCCATTAGCTGAGGAATGAATGAAAATGGACAACATCAAATAAAGAAGTTATGTAGTTACCATAATACTGCATCTGTGTTGTCCATTTTCATTCTTCCTCAAGTCCCCAGCCAACATCCCCCTCCATATTTGATAACTGACTTCTGGAAAAATTAAGTACTGCATGACACCTGTATCCTTGGTATTGAACTCCAGTTATGGTACTTCTTTTATAGGCTTCCTGTCAAGCTGCAAAGAAGATCTGAGGGATGTTAGAGGTGGTGCATTATGGGTAGGGAAGGAACTCGAGAGTTCATTGGTGACAACGAGCTAGTAACATGGCAGAGTAGGAACCAAGGATCTGATCTGATCCCATTACTTGAAGAAGAATGAAATTGGACAGTACAGATGAAACGTTAAAGTAAGTATATAACTTCTTTATATTTTACTAGCAGTGACAAGGTTGCTAGAAGTTCTTCTCTTCCTGGTTACTGCTGTTTCTTTTGTCTGTGTTGTACCACAGTATCAGAGGCAGCATTAGCACATTGTGTACTTGTGTTTGAAATGTGGAAGCACTTATTTTAATGCTGTATTTCTTATTTTCATGTATGTTGTTCTCTTGTTGTCATGTGATGCTACTGACAGAATAATGAGCATTTCTATTTGTATTTTTTTCTTGTACTCTAGGCAATGTACACTGTGTTTCAGCCTTTAAGCTCTTTTGTGACCATAATTACTGCATTAATACATTTAGGAAGGGAGGTATCTACTTTATATGCATCACTATGCTATGAGGAAAGAGTAACTCCAGCCCAACTTTTTCTTGACTATTCTTTGCCTAAGTGACCTTCAGGCTCCCCTCCCTTTTGTTTTTTTGGGGTAACAGACCTACATCCCTTTTGTTCCTTCCAGAGCTGACAACTGAGCAATGGAGAGCAGAACCATCATCCATCCAAATTCAGGAATTAATCTCTTTAAGTGCCTAAATTGCACTGGACATAATCAGCAGATTGCCTCAGGATTTGCCATGCAACATGCATAGGGCATATTGCTTACATGTGCAACTGAATAGTATCTTAGGACTGCCCTGCCTGCTTGAAGCCAATGTTCCTATGGGATTCCTAGTCTCCACTGGGGATTGTACAATGACTATGAGTGCCTCATGCATGCACCGAGCACCCTCTCCCTTAAGATAGATGATCTGAAATTGCCATATCACTCCCTGTTTCCCCCATGCCAGCTCCAACAGTTGCCTGTGTAAGTTTTTAAACCCTCGTCATTTGTGTCACAAGCATTTCTCTCTCAATACCAGTGGAGCTGTCCAATAAAATACAACAATAAATATTAGTTTACATAATTTAGTCCTTTACCATTAAATGCATCACATGATTCTTCCTTCTGTTTTGTTACATGAGCTCATTCAGACAAGTGACTGTCATTTACCATATCCTTTCAGACTATGAGTATCATTAGTAGTGAAATATTATTTGCCTCAGTTAAAAACTAATATGCTCCTAAAACATGTGTCTGGTCAGACAATAAGCACTTCTATTCAAAAGTGTTAAATAAATAAATATGTAATCCATTGTCCTGTATTAACGTCAGCCTTGCTGATCTTGCAGGAATTTTGTACACCATAGTTTACTTTTACTTTTCCGTAAATGCAGCATAACAGCATTTTAATTTTATAGCTTTTGTTTTAACATTTCACTGAAATGGCATTAGTTTTAGCTCATATGAAGTCATATGAGTACAGACTGACATAGGTTCATATAGTCATAGGTTGGTACTATGCTGTCAGCCCTAGGGCCTATACAAGCCTAGCCATAACAATTCCCTGACTATTTCTTCCCACAGTATTTACTTCCCTGGATCCATGTCTAGCAGGGTGACTGACATGATCCCCGGGGTGAATTTCCAATTTCCCATCCAATCACCAAGGTTCCTTTTGAAGAGGGCCAAAGAGGCAATCTGTTTGACATGTATGGGCAGTCTGTTCCAGAGTCTGCGGAATCTCTGGGTCAGGAACCTATCCCTCCAGCATGTTTTGTTCATTGTGATGACAAGGTTTAGATCCCTGGAACGTGTGGGAGTGACATTAGCAATATTATGATCAATAGAAAAAGTGATTTAACAACACAACAGGGAAACAGCACACATGCATGCTGAGGTGGATGCATAATCTGTTTTGACATTATTTATTGAGTACTAATATTGCACAGAATCCATACGTGCTTGTTTGCTTCATATGGTTGCTTATCTGTGCCATTTGGATAAGTACCCCTGTTAATACATCTATGTTTAATATTTTCTTAAATTAACAAGTCAGTTCAGTAAGCTGGATTCATACAAAGTCCATCAAGCTAGCAAGGCAAAACAGAAATAGCTGATTTATTTATTTATTTATACCTTGTTAACTAGGTATATGAGTTGGTCCAAAAACCCTTTTTAGCCACAATGGCAAGGACAAAAACAAGTGAAAATTACAGTTAAGAATAAAAGAAAATATTGCCATAAAGGCATTTCAAGACTGCATGTACAAAACACAGTCAACGATTGAGAGTGAATAAATTAAATTTTAAAAAGCATACACAAGAATGTATACATTAATGTTTTAATATACAGTGCAGACTTCATTATAAATGTACAATTGTTTGAAACATTGCACAACTAACTTTTTAATAAATATATATATGTATATATGCTATGGAAGTGAGGGGAAAGGGAGGTATAAAGGTATATGAGGCACGTACAAGGAAGCAAAATGTAGACTAGAGAAAAGGAGTTAAAGTTGAGAAGAGGCTAGATCAAGTGGAGGTTAGACAAGGGCAGAACCATGTACTCTGAAGAAAATGTTAAGTTCTTTTTTGAAAAGGTGTTTTTGATGAATGCTTCTTATGTTTTGAGGAAGTCAGTTCCAATCACGTGCAGCAGAGTATTTGTAGAGGGACTTTCCTATATTTTTATTGGGTTTACATATGTCAAGGAGGAGTTTGCTGGAAGTACAAAGGTGACGATAGGGGTTGTAGTAGGAGACTAGGTTGGAGATGGAAGGGCAGGAAGAGGGGTCATTCAGGATAGTACGTGTAATGTGAAGTTGGGGTAGTAGTAGTTGTTTAGAGAATTCTAGCCATTGGAGTGATTTAAGGGCAAGACAGTGGTGGGATTTATAAGTCAGATTAGATGCAAACCTGGATATTTTGTGATAAGTTTGTTCTAGCTTAGTGATAAGTGAAGTTTGGACACTAGTAAGGACAGGGGCAACATAGAGAAGACAGGGTAGAAGAAGCGACTGAGCGAGGGAAGGTTTGGAAGATGGTGACAGAAATTTCTGGCTGTGGTAGAGAAGTCTGAGTTTCTGGTGGGTCTTTTTTATACATTGTTGGATATAAGTATTGAAATTTAGCTCATCATTAATAATTACTCTAAGTAGTTTGGTATGGGATTCGGCTTTGATGATGGTGTTATTAAGAGAGGTGATAGAGAAAGAGGGTTTGTGCTAGGCACGTATTTTAGGGGGGAGGAAGAGAAGGAGTTTGGTTTTTTTTTTTTTTTTGGATTTAGTATTAATTGGTTATCAAAGGCCCAGGTTTCGACAAAGGTGAAGGTTTGTTAAGTGAGATCTAGGAGTTCAGGGATGTTGTGGGCAGAGGTGATAAGGGTGGAGTCATTGACATATTGTAGAATTGCAGAGGTTAGTAGCAGAGTGAAGTTTGTTGGTGAATATGTTGAACAGAATGGAGCATAGAATCGATCCTTGGGGAACGACAGTATTCACAGGGAGGCATGGAGTGAGGACAGTTTGCCAGTGGAAAGATTGCTGCCTGCTGGAGAGGTAGCTACAGAAACAGTTGATGGAAGGAGGAAGACAGATGTAAATCAGAAAGTTTAGTAAGGAGTTAAGAGTGAGAGGCAGTATCAAAGACTTTTGAAAGATCAAGGAATAGACAGGAGACAAGCAAGTTATTGTCAAGGGTTTCAGCTATTGTTTGAGTAAAGAAGAGTAATACAGTAGCTGTGCTATGGTGGGGTCTAAAGCCATGTTGGGTAGGAGTAAGGAGACTGTTGTCAAGACGATGTTTGATTAACTGAGCATGGATGTACTTTTCTAAAATTTTAGAAAGGGGGGACAGGATAGCAATGGGTCTAAAGTTATAGGGATTGGTAGAGTTGCTGCCTTTGTGACTAGGGATTGTATAAAAGGATTTCTGGATATCTGGGACAAGGGCCTCAGAGATGGAATGGTTAATAAGTATAGTGACAGGGTAGGCAACACAAACAGAAAATGACTGACTTTAATAATTGTATTAGCTAATGGTGTCATTCCAAGGGGATTCAGTATTTCCCAGCCTGAGATAATGTGATCGACAGACCACACTGCTTTGTCAGAGATGGTCTGTAGCTCTTGCTGCTAGGCTTCTGAATACTGGCCAAGGCATTAGCCACCCCTATAGTGCCTTTTTTAGGCAGTGGCAAAATAACAGTCCTACCAACTCTTCTAATGCCGAGTTTAAGTTATTACTACTCAGTGCTAGGAGTCTTAACAAGAAACTGCACTCCCTGGAAGTTCTCCTCACCCTAGAAAATGCTGACATCTGTGCAGTTACAGAAATGTGGGTGAAGGCTGTGGAAAGCACCCTAGTCGTGCAAGACTACAATGCTTATCACACATTCAGACCACCTCCAAAAAGGAAAAAAATGAAAAGAGTTGGTGTTTCTATTTACATAAAAAATGGGAAGGTGTTTCCATCTTCATAAAAAACAATCGCACCTCTAGATTGGTCAAGGAGGGTGACTTTCTTGAGCTGCTCCACTAGCATGTAGGCTCAGAGATTCCTGGATTTTGTCAATGCAAATGTTCTGGAACAGCTGGTCTGCAGTCCCACTAGGGGTTCAAATATACTTTACATAGTACTCACATCTATGGGGGGGACCCCCCCCCCCGCCAGTGTAATGTCCTTATTTATATGATTGGACCATAAATTGGCCTCCTTTGAAATAAATGTAATGGTAGAAACCCCATCAAACCTTAAAACCTTAATGTTTTCCAAGGTAAATTGCTTTCAATTAAGCAATAGCATATGTAACTTTAAAGCTGCTCTTTCCCAAAAACATGGGCACTTTTGCAGAAGTATACACAAATGCCCTGTACAACCACTTAAACACCTGCATACAAATGGCAGTACCTAACCAAACAAATCCCAGGTCTAGGTGGGAAAATAAGCCACCCTGATGAACCCTTAGCATAAATAGACTATACGACAGAAGGAAGAAATTCCTGTGTAGAAGTAAGTGGGAGGGTGAACAGCAGAGAAAAAAAATATCTCATTAGTCTCAATAGACAATTCAGTTAATTAGTCAAGTCTTCAAAAGCTAAATAAGAGATTAAAATAGCCTTCCAAGCAAAGAATAATTTCAAAGCAATTTTAGTTATGTCCAAAATCTTAAGGGAAACACTCAACAATGTAATGAGTTGTCTGTAGATGGCACTACCTATACTCAGCCAGAAAAAATAGCTAACCTTCTGGCCGATAAATTCAGCTCAAATTTCACCCCGTCATCACCCCCAGTCACTCCTCATGAAATACCCCCCCTACTATTTCTTTGCCTGTTATCACAAAGTCTCTAGCAATAATTCAAGTGAAATACTGAAGTATAAAGACACCAATAACCAAATATTCACTTCACTTGCTGCTCCAGTACCAATAAAGGGCTCCCAGTCAATCAAATTCAATATTTTAATATCCGATAATATATACAAGCTTAAAGAATTTAGCACTTTCATTTCTAACACACCAAAAACTTCTTCAGAATCACCTGAGTTTGAATCTAAAGCTATTTAAATACACCCGGCACCTTTTTGATTGGCTGTTACATAAAAACCATACTGAAATTTTTAAAGAGACAACACCGACTTCAAAATATGTTTAAAAATTCAAAATTTTCACATTATAACATTTAACATATATACACATATAACACATATAACTATGTATAAAAACTTTGAAAACACTTAAAAAACACTTAAGAGACTAGATGTTGTTCTGCATTAATGTTAGTATCTGTTTGGTCTTAACTTAAGAGCTGGGGCTAGTGAAAGCTGGTCATTCAATCCAGGAGGGACACAGGCATCAAGCTGCAATTCCCAAATAAGTTCTGTAAATTCTATCTTAGATTCCCAGTTACCGCCCCTTTCTTGTTGAGTAACTTTCATTATAACCCAAAATTTATAGTCTGCTTGGGGACACTGCAGCCAGTGTCTATAAAGGGCATTGGTGTCCTTTTTCTGGTTTATATCATATATATGCTCATACACCATCTGCCTCAATGTACGTTCAGTCTTCCCCATGTAGTAGGAATCACATACCTTACAATGGGCTAAATAAATCACCCCTTTGTTATGAGCGGTAAAACATCCCTGTGTAAAAAGTGACTTTTGGGGAATCCAATGTAAGTGTGTTTTGGTTATACATAAATGAGCATTGACCACACATACCACATTTATATGTTCCTAATATTGTTCCCACTGGTTTTGTATTTCCCCTTTCAAAAATATCCTTTAGATTGGGGTTTCTCCTGAACCCAAACTTTAGTGGTCAAGAAAATACCCTGGGTTTGTTAGGCATAATAGAAAACATCTTCCAGTTTTTTATCACAATGTTTTGAATCCCCTTGGTATCTTGGTTGTATGTCAATACTAAATATATATAATCTGTGTCACTTTTAACTGATCCTTGGTCCTTGTTTCTGTTGTTATTTTTACTTTCATAGTTTATTAGGGGTATATATTTATTTCCCCATCCACTTAGAACTTCTTCTTTGATAGTTTTAACCATGCTATCGGGGTATCCCCTCTCACAAAACATTCCCTCAGTATAATCCAGTTCTTTCACCAAGTCATCTTTATTAGACGTCATACGGGCTGCCCATATAATTTGTCCTTTCACTATATTTTTCTTTTGTTTGTAAGGATGGTTACTTTCATAATAAAGATATCAGTTTGAGAAACATTCCTTTCTATATAGTTTTGAAATATATTTCCCATTAGTACTGTCCTTCATAATGGTCACATCTAAATAATCTACTTCGATTTCTCTGGTTTCATGTATGAGCTTCAAAAAGTCTGTGGTGTTATTTATATATTCTATGAAACCTTCTATATTTTGTGGAGACCCCTTCCAAAAAATAAAAATATACAAAAATCTGAAGTAAATCCTGATGTAATCTTTGTACTGTGACTCAAAAATAAAATGTTTTTCCAGTATAATAGGACAATATTTGCAAATATGGGTGTGCATGCCGCAACCATAGCAACCCCATCCATTTGATGATATAACTCACCCTGGAAATATATGAAATTGCTTTTTAATACCTATTCCATGCTTTGTAGGATAGTCCTAAAATCTGAGTGTTGCAAAAATTCAAACTCTAGTAACATTTCTTCAAACCATTGTAGACCTCTGTCATGGGGAATAACTGAAAAGAGCTCCTTGACATCAATGGTTATAAACAAAAAGTCATTGTTAAATTCTACTTGTCCTATCTTGTACAAAAAATACCATGAATCTTTTAGTATGTGGGGTATAAATCATAAAAAAATTTCAACTTTTTGTCAATGTATATAGCTAGAGGCTGTGTTTTTGACCCAGCAGATGATACAATGGGTCTGGGGGGGGGGGGGGGGTTCATATAGTTCTTATGAACTTTGGGTATTCCAAAAATGCTTGGAAAGTATGGTTTAGATACTTTAAAAAAGTCATACAACTGTTTTGTTATGGCCCCTTGTAACAAGTTGTCCTCTACAATAATGTCTATTTTATGGTAGGCTATATTAACTAAGTTCTGAGATACCTGGTTGTATCTGCCATCAGTGTTTAACAAATCAAGCATTTTTTCCTGAATATTCCCACTGCTGCATCATAAGTACCCCCCTCCATAGGTGCCGGAAGCTGTTAAAGACTGGGGGGGGGGGTGACATGGGTACTTAGTGAACTAAAAAGAGTAATTTTTTTGTAACTATTTGCTACCACAACATAGGTTCACTTGGAGGACATTTCAAGCTTAGCCAATTCCCTTTTGGTGCTTGAATTAACATTTTCTGATTGGCCTTAGCTATCCCCATGGCTGATAATTGTATATTAGCCCTTGTGAAAACAACTGTGATCATACCCTAGATAATTTGAGGGGACCATGTAAGGGATGCAGCATTTAGGAACTGCCTCTATCCTTTAGTGGCATGAGGGGAAATCTTGGATTACATTTTCTATTACCCATCCTTAGATACAAGTTGCACTGGAATATGGATGGATGAGCTTTGCTTTACTTTTATGGATAGTCTGTTCTGGAACAGTGGTAGCCTCTGTGATATATATCCATCTTTCCACAACATTCAGTTTAGATACCTGGACTGAATATTTGTGATGCCATTTGACTTGTTGATGTTCAGTAGGTTCATCTGTATTATGTCGGAGGATGCTCTGTATGCCAGACATGTCACCTCTAAGCACTCTGTAGCATACTGAGTATAGTAATAAATCTTTGAGGTGGTTCATGCAAGACCTGCTGTTTAGGACTTGTATCCTTTTAGTATGGTATCTCTGAAGGTATTCCAATTGCTGCATGGGGCTGGATAGATACATGCCAAAGTGGGCATTATACAAAATGATTGACATAATGAGAGCTTTGTAAAGGGGGACAACAACATCTCTAGATCTAGTCACAATCAATTTGTTTATAAGTTGTGCAATATATAAAGGCTTTATTATGACTCTGGGCACATGTTGGTCAAAATTTAGGTCACTGTACACACAAGTTCCCAAATGCCAAACAATTGGATCCGTTCTCAGAGGGCATTGTCATGATTTTGACACCAGTTATTATTTGGGACAAACCTTCCTGCATGATAGTTAAGTCATTTGGGGATTCAATAACTTCTCCTAGCTTGCAGTCATCTCAAACTTAGCTGGCCAAAGCTCTTTGGTATTTACGTTTACTTTTGAGATGTATATGCCAAACAGAAAAAGTCTCAGCACCGAACCCTGGGGGACTCCATTGGTGACTGGTCTCTTCCCCTGTTTTGATCTCCTGCATCCTGTGAGCCACGTTGGCAATGCAGCTGGTGATGTAAGTGTTTGCTCCTACATTATTCATCTTTTGTACTACACCTGAGTAGGGGATTGTGTCAAAAGGCTTGGCCAGGTCAAGGTAATGTGGTGTGAATTGTTTTACCTTCATCCACTGTTTTGGTAACAAGAGTAAAGCTTAAAATTTGCCCATGATTTTGAGCCTTTCACACTTTCCTCTGGGCTGTTTTCAAACACATTTTTAGGGCCATGCATACATGTATGCATTCCTTGATTCACCTTCCTGATTTTATTAAATAATATTCCTTGTATAATACAGCGCACTTGTTAGACTTAAGTTAGAGCCCATTTTAAATTTATCGTTTAAACATTTTTCCAGTAGGCAATGAAACAAAAATGCATTAACAAATAATGACAAAACTGCCCTATTCAGAACATTTCCACCATAAAGGTTTACTTCCACACACAAATGCATTTTACATTTATTGTTTGAACATTTTTTCCAGTATGCAATGAAGCAAAATGCATGCACCAGTAATGACAAAACTGCCCTATTCAGAACGTTTCCATGATAACAGTCTACTTCTACACACAATATATAAATACATATTTGTGCTATAAATTGTAAAGTAGTAAAGCATTAAGCACATACTTCATCCACAGTATAATATATAAAACAAAGCAAAATGTCTCATCAGGGCTACCAGCCTGTCGGAGTTGAGCTTGCGGTGCACGTACTGCTTTTGAATGCTTTTGCACAGGAACAGACAGTTTTATTTACCAAATATTCACTTCAGCTGCTGCTCCAGTACCAGTAAAGGACTCCCAGTCGATCAAATTCAACACTTTGATATCCAATAAAATATACAAGCTTAAAGGATTTAGCTTTTGCATTTCTAACACACCAGAAGCTTCTTCAGAATCACCTGACACCTATAAGTTTCTGGTGTATTAGAAATGAAAGCGCTAAATCCTTTAAGCTTGTATATTTTTATTGGATATTAATGTGTTGAATTTGATTGACTGGGAGTCCTTTATTGGTACTAGAGTAACAACTAAAGGGAATATTTGGTTATTCACATCACTGCACTCTCTAAAGCTAGAAACATGGCATCAATGGGCCCTAACGAAATCCCAGGATGCTTGTTAAATAGATTGAAATGACCTAGCAGACTCACTTGGATCTCTATTTAACCACAATCTCCAAACAGGCTTTATCCCAGTAGAGTTTAGGACAACAACAGTCATCCCTCTGCACAAGAGGGGACAATCAACTGCCCCATGAAACTACTGACCCATAAGTCTAACTAGCCTCATAGCTAAGACTGTGGAAAGGATAATCATAGACCTGATTAAACCCAACCCAGTTTGGCTTTATCGGGGCAGGCCCTGCCTGATAAATCTGGTGGACTTGTTTGAGAAGGTCACCAAGGCCATGGATGAAGGTAATACAGTGCATACCACCTACCTTGACTTGGCCAAGGCATTTAACACATTACCCCATTTGGGCATTATAGATATTGTTGTTGTGTCTTTCGGCTTTTCCCGGTTAGGGGTCACCACAGCGGAACTCTGGTCCGCTAATGACGGCAGTAGATTTTTACATGCCGAGTTGCCGGCCTTGACGCACAACCTTCAACGAAGGTACGCCCATTCACGCATGTCTCCACGCAGAAGACGCTCTAACTGAGAATCGAACAGGACAACATCGTACTGTGAGGCGACCATGCTAAAATTGTGCATAAACCTCTGTGTCATCAGGTGAATAGTCAAATGGCTCTTGGATAGGACACATGTTGTTAGAGTGGGGAAATCCACATCCAGCAAGAGGCCTGTTACCAGTGAAGTACCACAGGACTCAGTGCTGGGCCCGTCCTGTTTGGAATATACTTCTCAGATGTCAAGGCAAATGTACATGACCTTTGGCTGACCAAGTCTGCTGATGACTGCAAGTTAGTAGCAATCATTAACTCCCCAAAAGCTGTTGATATCCTATAGAAAGGACTGACACAGACCAATGACTGGTGTCAGAGCGATGACCTCAAACTAAATGCAAAGAAGTTCATAATAATATCCTTTGGAAAATCAAATACCCCTGTAAATTACAACATTGATAGCATGCCCCAAGAGTGGACCCAGCGGTGAGAGATGTGGGTATTCAGATAGATAGTAATCTGAACTTTGACCAGCATGTGTCCACAGTGGTGAGGAAATCCTTCTATGAAGCTCAGCTTATAAGTAAGGGCACAGAATCCAGATCTAAGTTTGCCATAATACCACTGTACTTGGCCCTCATCAAACCAATAATTAAGTACAAAGCACCGTCTGGCATGTACGTCACCAGGCACCTGCACTGGTTGGAGCATCCTCAGAGGTTTTGCAACAAAGAAATACAGGGTATAGCCAACATATCATACTTGGACTGATTAAAAGCCCTAACACTGTATTCAGTTTCCAGATGGTTACTGAGAAGTGATCCGTGCCTCAACCTACAAGGCAATCTTTGACCCATCCTGGATGGAAATGTTGCATATTCACAAAACTAACTGCACAAGTGTTACCCACTCTAAAGATGTAAACCTGATCTCTGACATAAATAGATCATGCTAGAGAGACAGATATGTGTCCCAGAGATTGCCCCTCCTCTGGAATAAGCTTCCTATTCACGTAAAACAGAGCCCTTCTCAGACCATCTTCAAGTGCAATCTGGACCAATGGATAGGAAGTCACAAATTCACTCCTGGGGTGGTGCCCATGTCCTTAATGAACAAAGGTAGTCTGTAAAAATGTGTCAAAACCCTGCTAGTTGACCCTTGTTATCTTTCCCTTAGGGATAAAAAATTGGGTAAAATCTGGGTAAACCTGGTCAGGCACGCTGATGTCCCACTCACCAGGCTAAACAAGGAGAAGGTTACTGTCAGCTGCCTGTCGGGTGCCAGGATCCACCACATAACCCACACACTCAGGTCACTCCACAACAAGTACAAATATGACTCTGTCATTGTCCATGTTGGTGTGAATGACTTCAGACGTACCTCCCTGGACTACATGAAAAGAGACATGGAAGAGCTCTCTGATCTTGTAGCCCAGACGGGTATGAGCCTAGCCTTGAGTAGCATTCTGCCATCACCCAGAATGATGCTGCAGTACAAGGACAAAATGATTGACTTCAGCAATTGGCTAAGCTTCTGGTGTCATTCTAAGGGGATCCAGTATCTGTCTGGTTGGGATGACATGGTCGACAGACCACGATGCTTTGCCACAGATGGCCTGCACCTGTCAACCCTGGGATTCCGGATACTGGCTAAGGCTCTTGCTGCCCCTAGTGTGCCTTTTTTAGGCAAGGTTCAAATAACACATTCACCACCGTAACAGGAACAGGCAAGCAAAAACTGACGGTAATGCTACTCAATGCTAGAAGTCTAAATCTCAAAATGCACTCACTCGAGGCACTCCTTAAAATGGAGAACATCGATATTTGTGCAGTGACTGAGATCTGGTTCAAGGCTCCAGAGAGCACCCCTGCACTACCAGGCTATAACTCATACCACATTTTTCGACCATGTATCCTGGACCGAAACACCAAAGGCGGGGGGGTGTCCATATTCATTAAGGATATCCACACCTCCAGGCCAGTTGCTCAGCATAATGCATCCGAGGTTATCCAAGTGCAACTAACTCTGGGCAAAACTGCAATTCAAATTGTAGCTTGCTACAGATCCTCCACCATGCCTCAGGATTCCCACTCCATGTTTCTTGATGTACTGGAAAATATTAGGGTTCAACCAAACACCCTAATAATGAGCAACTTCAACTACCCCACCATTAACTGGGAAAACTACTCGTGTACCAACTCCTTAGCTCAACGCTTTCGGGAATTCATAAAGTCCAATGCCCCGGATCAACTTATCCACACCCCCACCAGGGACAACAAAATCCTAGACCTAGTCATTACCAGCATGAGTGACCAGTGTTCCACACCTGAAGTCAACTCCTAAAGACAAACTGCGAAAAAAACACACTTAACTGCAAAGATAAACAAACGGTGGCTCCTGCCGCAATCCAGTCAGTGTACTTTGTAATTACCACAGGCTGTTGTTTACTAAAATTCCAACTGGTTTATTCAAAATATTTGAAATAAAATACTCTGTACAAACAATCGAATGGATAAAACTATACACACAGTCGAATTAGGCGCCTTTCGTCTCTCTCAAATCACATGCGAATTCTTCAGATACATCGACTATGACCCTCCCCTCATTTAAATGCCTCATTAATATGTCACATGACATGATCCTGTTTTTCCTACTATTTTTAAAAACTATGTATACACTTATATAAACCCTTACAATTTTTCACTACATATTATAATTCTTACTTTTTCTATCATTTGACCAAACTGTTTAGTTTACTTTACTTAATACTATCCTGTATACGCATTATAGAAATCAACTGCACCTATTTAATTTTTTTAATTTTAGAATACATAAAATGGAGTTGACTTTGTTTATTCCTGGGTAGCAACAAGCATTTGTGTTAAGCTGCCACAACAACTCTAACTTCTCTAGAATAAGTTTATCGGGCCCTCCAATGCCATCCGGACACACTTGGTCTATTGCCTGAAACCTAAATGTGTGTTCCGGTTTTTCTGACACATGTTTTGCGAGTACATTCTCCATTTTTTATTGTTTATACTATAAGTATGTTCGTACACACGCTCTCTTAGGGTTCTTATAGTTTTCCCTATGTAGAACACAGGGCATTGTTGACACTTAGCCAGGTAAATGACCATCTTAGATTGGCAGTTAAATTTCTTTTTAGTAGTATATTTTCTGTCCTTAATCCAATAGCTTTTACCTGTGTCCATGTGCTTACAAAAGTTGCACATTCCACACTTGGTCATTCCTGGGTTCTTAATTAAATATTCAGTATTACTTTCTAATTTCTCTAAAGTCAGCTTCATGCTTCTTAAGACAGAAGTGGTGAACTTCATGACACCCATGCAGATGGACAATACAGTTACAACTGCTGAATCTTACACAAATGCACTCTATAAGCATTTACGCGAGTGCATGGACCATGCTATCCCAAACAGAACCAAGATGCTATCCTCCAAAAAAAGGAAGCCAATCTGGTGGTCCCCTGCCATAAACAAAATGTACAACAGAAGGAAGAAACTGTTGCAAAAGAGAGTAAAACCCCATGAGTGGAGGAGCTCCCTGGTCAGCCTCAGTAAGAAGCTGAGATCCCTTATAAGATCCTCCAAAGCTAGCTATGAAAACAAAATCTCCACTAATTCTAAGGATGACCACAAAGCATTCTATAGCTATGTCAAGAATCTCAATGTCAACACCCTGATCTGCTCTAACTTACAGCACAACGGCATGAAAATTACAGAACCAACTGATATTGCCAACATCCTGGCAGATAGGTTCAGTTCTAACTTTACCCCCCAACTCCCTAAAGGGCCCATATCTATACAGGAAGAATGCAGATTCCCTGTAATCACAACTACGCAGGTAAAAGCTGCACTCTCTTAAGCCAAAAACACAGCATCCATAGGACCAGACAACAGCCCAGGCTGCGTTTTACATGAACTTCAGAACAAACTGGCTCCCCATTTAAGCACCATGTTCAATAATAGCCTCGCATCAGGCTTTGGGCCCACTGAATGGTGCACAGCAACAGTTATCCCACTCCACAAAGGGGGAGCCACAACTGATCCCGGGAACTATCGACCTATTTGCCTGATGAGCCATAGAACGTATCATCATGGAACTCATAAACAAAGACATTTGTAACCTCCAAACTCTGGATCCCACCCAGTTTGGGTTTATGAAAGGCAGATAATGCCTCCTGAACTTGATCGACTTCTTTGAGGCAGTCACCAAAGCCGTAGATGAGGGTAAGGTGGTTCACACAGCCTATCTTGACCTCACCAAGGCTTTCGACACCATCCCCCATTCTGGAATTATAGCTAAACTCACTAAACTAGGTATAAATGCCTACGTCATAAAATGGGTTGCCAACTGGCTCACTGACAGAACCCACAATGTAAAAGTTGCAGACTCCAAATCTGACCTCAAAGCAGTGACAAGTGGAGTACCACAGGGTTTTGTCCAGGGACTTCTCCTGTTTGGTATCTACTTCTCTGCAGTACAGGCTAACAGAGAAGGCCTCTGGCTAATAAAGTTCGCAGATGACTGCAAACTAGGAGCCATAGTCAAGTCCCCAAATGATGTGGACATCCTACAGAAGGGCCTCACTGAGACAGATGCCTGGTGTCAAAGCCATGGCCTCAAGCTCAATGCCAAAAAGTGCAGTGTCATCCCCTTTGGTAAAAACTCTGTACCCATGAACTACCACATAGGCAGCAATCTACTTAACACCGAATGTGTGATAAGTGATTTTGGGACCCAGGTGGAGAGTAGTCTCTCCTTTGACAGTCACATCGCCACAGTAGTCAGGAAGTCATTCTACGTGGCACACCTCATCACAAAAGGGTTCTCATCCAGGAAAAAAGAGATCATTGTTCCCCTCTACTCGACACTCATTAGACCCATTATAGAGTGCAATGCTCCTTTTGGAATGTACCTCACAAGACATCTGCAGCAGCTGGAAAGGCCACAGAAGTACCTCACAAAGAGGATTACTGGCCTCAAACAAATGCCCTACACTGACCACCTCAAAAAACTCCAGCTTTACTCCTTAGCATTTCGCCTACTCATAGGTGATCTCTGCCTAACATATAAAGCTATGTCAAACCCAGAGCTGTTGGACATGCTAAACCTAAAGAAATCCCAATCCCTCTGAGCTACATGCTCTAGGGACCTAAACCTTGTCACCACAATAAACATGACATGCTGGAGGGATAGATTCCTGTCTCAGAGACTTCCCATACTCTGGAACAGGCTACCCATCTATGTCAAGCAAAGTTCTTCATTAGCACTCTCCAAGAAAAATCTTGATGAGTGGATGGGAAATAGGAAATACACCCCGGGGATCACTTCTGTGTCTCTGCTCAACAGTGGCACAGGAAAATAACTTGCTTGGGTGGCGTAAGCCAGGGAATCTTGTTGGTTAGGCTTACGTAGGCCCTTGGGCCGATAGCCTAGTACCTACCTATGAACCTATGAACCTATGAACTAGGCTTGTAAAGGCTCTTGAGCTATTAGCTTAGTGATCTCCTATGACCCTAGGAACCTATAAACCTGCACATTTAGAACAGAACCACCAGTACAGTGAAACCTAAGAAGTAGTGTAGCATTGCTTTAGCCCATGGTTCTGCAGAGAACTTACATTTACTTTCTCCATACAGATTTTCTTTGAGTGTTCTCTTGAATATCAGGATTTGGTCTGTACTTTTAATGTTCTCTGAGACATTGTTTCAAACAGCTGGAATTATTCTGAAGAAAGTTCTTTCATGCATAGAATGTGTGAGTGGATACCTGTATAAGTGGATACCGTCATTACTTTTCAGAGTATGGATACCTGTATAAGTGGATACCATCATTACTTCTCAGAGTATGGATACCTGTATAAGTGGATACCATCATTACTTCTCAGAGTATGGATACCTGTATAAGTGGATACCATCATTACTTCTCAGAGTATGGATACCTGTATAAGTGGATACTATCATTACTTCTCAGAGTACAGGACTGTTTTCTAAACTGCAGCCTGTTGAGGAGTGGTGGACAGCAGCCATCGTTTAATTTATTGTAGATGAGGGTATTGAGCAATAAAATATCTCAAGCTGTAATACATTGGCACATGAATCTAAATATTTTATTTTTAGTTAATTGAATGAGTGCAGTATTGTGCGCAGAGAGAAGTGAGAATTTAAGCTGAGTTAATACCGTGTTGATAGGAGTTTCTCTATGTTGATGGAATGACAGCTTTTGGTCCAAGATTAGTTCAAGGTATGTGTCTTGAGTAGTGTAAGCAGGAAGAGAACTCAGTGATCTGTAATGTTGATGTCAGCAATGTTACTAGAGGTGTCAAATAGCATCACTGTATATTTTTGTTTTGGTTGGTTGGTTTGCATGTGCTTGCACGTGTGTGTGTGTGTGTGTGTGTGTGTGTGTGTGTGTGTGTGTGTGTGTGTGTGTGTGTGTGTGTGTGTGTGTGTGTGTGGGTGTGTATTTTAATGGACAGCTTATTTTTAGAAAGCCAGTTCCATCGACCTTCAAAATCCAGGGTCTATATTAGTTTGTCGCAATCCCATTGCAGCAAATACCGTATCATTGGCCCTAATTCAGCAAAAAAAAAAAAACATTTCAGCGATTCGCTGACTTTACCGAGGGCAAGTAAATACTTGCCCTACAGCACAACTTTGCCCTTTTCTCTACTGTAGTGCAATCTTAGAGTTGTCATGCATAGTTAGGGGTGTGGGGTGTGCAGCCCCCCACTTGGGTGGGTTCAATTTCCACAGCTGTCACTCCGTTGTGCTGGAGGGCAAGTACTTACTTGCCCTAAGTAAATTCAGCAAATCACTGAAACAATTTTTGCTGAATTAGGGTTGATGACTCAGTGTTCACTGTAGTTAGATTGCAACAAACTAATATAGACCCCAAAATCCTTCAGATGTTCGCTATTCAGAATGGAGGACTTTTTGCTGACATTGATCATAACAATATAATTTGCATACATTATACAGTTAATCTAAGACAATTCCATTGATAGATCTTATTACACAGTGAGAATAATAAAGAGCTTGGGGTTAAACCTTGGGTGACCCTTTATGCTCTGTTCCAATTTTGTAAGATCCAGTCTCTCAAAAAGTTTTGTTTTTCAGCACAATTATCAGGCCATAGTACCACTTCCATGGAGAAACCTAGGTTTTACAGTTTGCGTAGCAACACAACACAGGCAACAGTTTCAAAAGCCCTCTTAAGATCTATTCTAAAATTATGGCTTCTGTTACTTTGCCTTGCTTAGTGTTTGTAAAGATGGTGTGAATCAATACATACCTATTAGAATGCAAAAGTTAGGAAGGAAACCATGTTTCCTATCTCTAAGGAAGATGCATTTTAGTAGGAACTGAAGAAATTGATCATTTAATATTTTTTTCATGTATTTTTGCTATTGGATTGGGGATTGCAATAGGGAGAAAGTAATTTGTAGACACTGGGGAAAGATATTTACCCAAGGGAATAATCATGGTTAAGACTATAATGGAAGGTTTTTGTTGGTTGAAAATGTGCACTACAGGCTTATGGGGAGCATGGCTACTTGTGTGAAACTCAGCATTGCAACCTGGTTCCATGTTTTCAATGACTTTCTGTATCTCTTTTTTTTGGTAATGGGTATGAAATAGAACTAAGGAAATCAGCACCCTTGAGAAGTGGAGACAATGGTTAGAAGGAAGGTGGGTTGGAAAATATCAGTTTGGTAGGTAATAGGAGACTGCTGATATTCTGACTTAGAAAAATCATATTCTTGCAAGTATAACTACCTGCTGTTGGAAAAACCTTGGAAATACTAAGTTGTTGTTTTACCTTCCAAAATTGTTTGGGTTGTCCAAGATAAGTGGTTTGTACTTGCATGGAATATCTGATTTTGGCACAATTAATTTTTCACCTTAGTTTCACTGGGGGTGACTAGGATGGACAGGATTAGGAATTAGTATATTAGAGGGTCAGCTCAGGTTGGACAGTTTGGAGACAAAGCAAGAGAGGTGAGATTGCGTTGGTTTGGACATGTGCTGAGGAGGGATGCTGGGTATATTGGGAAAAGGATGCTAAGGATGGAGCTGCCAGGTAAGAGGAAAAGAGGAAGTCCTAAGATGAGGTTTATGGATGTGGTGAGAGGACATGCAGGCAGTTGGTGTGAAAGAGCATGATGCAGAGGACAGGAAGAAATGGAAACAGATGATCCGCTGTGGCGACCCCTAACGGGAACAGCCGAAAGAAGATGATGAGTTTCCTAGTTAGTACACATTGAGTTTATGTTTACAGAATGGCTTCTTTTACCATTCTAACTAGCTTTTATCTCTGTTTTCATTAGTTGCTTGCTATTGGGGTAATCCACTTGGATAATCTACCTCAAATGTTTTTTAGTTATTTATTTTTTTATTTTTTTATAGGGAAGTAATTTATTCTGAATGGGAAAGAGAGAGTAGGCTGTAGGAGGTGGAGAGGGCTGTTGTGGGAAACCTGCTTTGAAAGAAGGAACATATACAGCAGAATCAGGGAGTACTCTGGTTGCTAAAATAGTGGGCTTGGGTCTATGACATTTAAATAACCAGACAGAAATTATGAAGAATTGGTCACAAAAGGGATTTGAGTGTATCTGCACTTGTTTCATTTTTATCATGCATATTAATTTTACTTGTATCAAGTGAAGAGATGTTTTACAGTTGGAGTTTGCTTGGTTCCATCTGAGTTTAACTGTGTTGTCTGATACACAATAAATAGTCTATTTAAATGAATTATATGGGGCTTCTCCAAACTATTTTTAGATTACCTATTATGATAAGTTTTTGATGTCTTGTTATATACAGAATTTGATGACATGCACATAAAAAAGGAAACAACAAATGCTAAGTACCAGCAAATACTAAGAAAGTATTTTCTAAAACATTTATAGTAAGATAATCACTCTTTCCTGTTTCAATATACAAATCTTCTAAACAGCAAAACCCTATTTGAGATGTACAGTGATTTGCATTTCAGGTGACTGGTAACAGCAAACCTGCAATATATCAGCAACTGACCAAAAAGTCATATTTTTCTTATTCTTTTTAGTGGTCAGCAATACTGACTATCAAAATCCTCCTGCCTGCTCTATGAGCAGAAAACTTACATTTAGAAAAGCATACAGAATGAGGGTGTAATATGCAGATTACTGTACATTATCTACCTGCCCCACGAAAATGCAACCAAAAGAGCACTCAATCAGTAGGACAGAGGGCAAGTGACGGTCAATAAAGATATAAGAATTGCTTGTGCTCTCCCATAGTATGTGAAGTAAAAGAAACTCCAGTCAAAGGATAAAAACTGAATCTTGGCAATGTTTACTGACAACAGGCAAAACTGCCCATTAAATCTTGAAATAACAACCGAGCACTATATTTTGAAAATATTGCGTTGTTATGAAGGATGAGCTGTAGGCTCCTTAGTCGTACTTTTACATGAGGTAGAAGGTGAAAGGAGGTAGATGATGGCTAGATCCTGAAGGAAGAATAACATATAATCAGGAATTAGGGATAGGTAAGATATCATTGTAACTTAGCAAAATGAAGGACAGAAATGAGGCAGCATATACAATTAAAAGGGGATTATATGTTAAAGCAGGCTACAAAGGAAAGGAGGGAGATGAGAATGAATTTACTTATGAGGAGAAGAATGTGTGGGGATAAAAGTTTGATAAAAAAATAGAAGGAGATAAACAGAAACAGGAGACAACTGTAGACCAGAGCTGAGACTACTTTATGGAACACGGATGATGGGAATAAGATCAGGAGATGAAGAATGACATGCAGTGTGTAGGGGAAAGAAGAAGGACTTCTTGCTTGAAAGTGGCAGTGGTTTTTAATCAAGCATAGAGAGAAAACATGCATTTGGATGGGATGAATGTGAACAGCTCAGTTCTAGCAGCTTTTTACAGGCATATATTATAGCAGTTAGAGCGCCACTTACCATACAACACAAATAAAGCAAGGAGTGAGAAGGGCTGAGAGAGCAATGTAGGCTGAATGGGTTTGAGGACAAAAATGACAGAAACATCTTACAGTGCATATTGTTAATATTATGGGGATAAAAGTGAGAAAGCATAGAAGAAAAAAAGACTAAGAAGCTGAGAGGAAAGCCTCCCTTCATATGTGCATCTGGCTGCTAAGTAATGGATTCATTTGATTCATAATGAATTGACTTTTGCTAATGTGGGTGAGCTATGAATAGCACTGAAGGTGTATATACCAATAAGTAGGTATTAGATGGGAAAATCAATAAATATAGTGCTAAAAAGGAAATGGTAGTAAACTGTATAGTGAAAAGGCAACGGGTCAAATATGCAAGTAAAAATGCGGTAGAGAAGGAAGACAGAGCAGACTGTTATGGAATGCTAGGCTGTATATGTGTATATAATCCACTGGAAAAAAAAATGTTCAGAAGACATTGAAGGGAACATTATTTTATTATTAAAAGGTAAACATGCTAAATGTGTGACTGTGGGACTGTATGACATCCAGAACAAGAGGAGTCCTAGACTTACAATCCTCCCCATAACAGAAAATATTTTTCATCTCTCTGCTGTGACCTGAATTATCCTTTCACTGAGTAGAAGAACTATGTCTCAACCAAAATGTGGTGCAAAGCTACTGGATGATGATAAATTAATTCTAAAGAAATTGTAAAAATGCCAACACATATTATATATCAGCTTGGCAAACTTTTCTGATCTCTCTTTTAAGCTAAATTTTGCCCCTTGCCACTAAGAGCTAATGAAAATTATACCATCTTTGTTTTTAGTGCGCTGAATAATCACATTGTCTCAGTCATCTGGAACTGTATACTGGGCCCCCGCCAACTACTGGTGAATCATTCAAGGTCCTCTGCAACTACAGGGGCAAACGCATACCTGTGAGGCATTAATAAATATGAAAGTTCTACATAAACCAAAAACGTCAAGTCAAAACTAACACATTGTTTAAACCAAAAGGAGAGTTCAGTGTTCTGAGAAAGTCTCAAAATGGTTGAAATGAAAGTGCTTAACACACATTAAACTTGTGTACTTCATTATATCCTATGGTTCCTGTGGGGTTAGATGTTTGTAAGCATTTTATTTCCCTATTATTTTCCAGTAAACAAAACGGAAACTCTCCGTCACTGCTAAAACAAATATGCTTGCTGGCACTTACTTGAATAAGGCACAAGAGTTAATATGTCCACAACGATGTTTTATTCATTATTTTTATTATTTATTCATTATTTGTTTTAGCAGTGACGGAGAGTTTCCGTTTTGTTTCGTGGATTTCTGGTGTTGCTGTAGTGCTTTGGAGATTTCTATTATTTTCCAGTGCAATTAGTCTGCCATTATTTCCTGTTTTTATTGTGCTCCTCACTTGCAGTACCTGCTTCTGTTTTCAAGATTGTAAATAGAACTTCAGCAATGAACTGGATTTGGCTGTTGGGAAGAGGCCAGGTAGCACAAATGACCAACCTGTAAACTAAATAAATAAAACACATTACAGTACATACAAGAAAAGCACAAGTACCTACCCACTCTGGTGAATGAGTCTCAAAATAATAATAAAAAAAGACAACCAAATAATATCTCCAGCAAAACTAAAGGACTCCAAAACAGCTAGCTTCAGCAAGATAAAAGTACTTTATTAACAACATAAGTTCTTTCACAGACTGAGCTGCTTCATCAGGTGATTACTCTCTAGTTAAAAAATACACGGACTTAAATACCAAATTCTACCCTCATTAGTCAGTCATGTGACTCAAAAATACTTGCATTTAAACAAACATACTATTAAGAAACAAATAAATTTATAAATGCAAATACACAGCAAAAACATCATAAAATATGTATAAAAATATATAAGAAATATAAAAAAGAAGAAATATGTATAAAAATATATATTGAATCAATGTTTTAAGTTTCTGGACTTTAATTTTAGCTTAATAGGGACAAACTCATTAAGTCCATGACGGCTGTCCCCCCCAACATGATAATCCATTTAGATTCAAGCTGCTTAGTGATATTTCTAATATCATCCCCTCTCAGGGTCTCATGAATCCTCCCTATAACTAGAAACTTAAAACTGTATTCAGGACCACCAATTAAAACATGCTTGGCTAAGGCACTAATTTTGTTACCTCTACTGATATTATACTGATGCTCCTTTATTCTTTCTCTAAGCGTTCTGTCTGTCTTACACACGTAAAAATTTAGAACATTGTAGGCAATAAGCTAAACAACATGTGAGGTACTACAGGTTGCAAAAACATGGAACTTCTATGTTTTATTCTGATCCAGATGTACAAAACTGGAGCTGCTATCTATATAAGTACAAACACCACATTTACCACAAGGTAGGGTAGCATTACTACTATATTCATGTTTGTCTTTAGGATAGCATAGGGTTCTTTTTAAAGATTTCATATTTTTAAACGGAAACCTGTAGGGTCAATTACTTTCATTATATCTTTGTCTGTTTTAAATACCCTCCAATGTTTCCTAATGACATTCATGTACATGGAGACATTGTTGGAATAATGTAGTAGCACCCTCATCTTATGTTAATTACACCTATTATATGTGGTGCTAGCTGACATATATTCAGAAAAATAAGGTCTTGCTTTGGTCTCCCTTAAGGCCTTAACCTCTTCTACATTCTCCTTAATCTCATATTTATCATAATCCCTTTCTTTTAACCAGTGCTGTGTAGTTGTCACCTGTTCTTGAAAATCATTATCCCGCACATTCAACCTAGAGGCTCTAAAAATCTAATTTCTAACCACATTATTAAAAATATACTTAGGGTGCATGCTATCTCTGGAAAATAAATGATTAACATGACATTTTTTTTATATAACTTATCTACCTCTACAGTGACATCTAAAAAGTTTACGCGGTGTTCAGAGGTGTTCATAGAAAAATGCAAATAACTTGTGGTGTTATTCACACAAACCTTAAATTCAGCTAATTGCTGTTTGGTTCCTGCCCAAAAAAAAAATAAATCATCTACAAATCTCCTGTAGAAAGGTATAAATCTAGCATAGGGACCATCAACACATATTCTATTTCCCACATAGCCATGACAGTGTTGGCGTAGCTATAGGCTCATGAAGTGCCCATAGCTGTGCCATGACACTGCCAATAAATGGAACCATTAAACACAAAGATATTATTCTCCAAAACAATTTTCAACAACATACAAACTAAACCAACATTCACTTCTCCCAACTTTGAAAACCTGTTCAAGAACTGTTTAGCTTTACTCACCCCCTCTTCATTGGGTAGTATGGTGAATAGAGAGGTGACGTCCATAGTGACTAACACATAGTTATTGTCAGGCATTCTACTGCTCTCTAAATAAATGAATAAGTCATGTAAAAAATGCTCAGTGTCTCTCAAAATGAACATATTATCATTCAACAAGGGTCTTAACACTTTCTAAATAAATAGAAAGTGGTTCAGTCAACCAATTGCACCCAGCTACAATGGGGTGCATCGGAGGTTGTAGAGCATTTTTATGAACTTTAGGTAAGCCCTGTATTTGCAGTAGCAATGGGTCTTTTACAGTAAAATATTCCAATTGTTTATCAATCAATTTGTCATCACATAGTTTAAGTAACCATTTCACATCCATCTTTATAGACTCAATTTTTCTAAGGTTAACAGTCACATAAAAGTTTTTGTCAGCTAACATATTAGACATAGATTCATTATACCATTCTGTGTTGGTCCCCCTTGTCTGCTGGTCTAACCACAATAGTTTCATTTTCTTGCAACCCTTTCAAAGCATGGTACTCATTGTTAGTTAAATTAAAATGCATTTTACACTTTTTGCGATTGTTGTAGATTTTATACATCTCATCAAGGCACAACTTTTCAAATGCATTAATCAACAGGTGCATATTAGGTACAAAGATGCTAGGTTTTTTAAAAACATGTTGTAGTATTAAATTCAAAATTACCCATTCTATCAATATCAGCATTATACATCAGTTTTAACATTAGGTTCCTTGACAAAAGTTTGACATCCAAAATTACCTCAGTAAAATCTGATGGTTTAGTGGCGATGAAGGCTAAACCCTTCTGTAACACCTGCTTCTCTCTTTCAGTGACAGAATGTGATGAAAGGTTCCAAATCAAGCTATTCACACTTAAATTGCTTACGTTACTGCCTTTTTAATTCTGGGTGCTATCTATGGAATCCCCTCCTGCTTTCTCTTGTTTCTGTTTCGACTCCTCAAGCATGCTTGCTGCTTCTCTAGCTTCCATTCTTTGTAAGGTAAAGGGAATGGAAGCTTCTGCTGGACTAAAGAGTTGCATGGACTGTGAAAATGTGGGATTGAGGAGCCATTGGTTGAATTGGTTGAATTAGAAGACTCTATAGCCCTGTTAGAATACACTTGTGCCATTACTAGAAACGTTTTCTTCCTGGCACCTAAATCTTTGCCACATACAACAGTAGCCGAACTTGCTGATAATGATGTCATCATGGATTCGGACGTCTGCTCTGTCATCTGACTGTTGTGGTTGATTAATGGACATACCATTTTTGTAAGATAAAGTCCCTTCTGTACTAGATATATGCCTATTGAGCGTTTTGTGCCACAAAAAATGTTACCAAATAGAAAATCATTACAATCCCTAAGTAACTTCTTCTGCTTAATTCTTAGCAATTTCCTCTCATAAACAGAGAGGGAATCAAGCCATTCAGTGAGGTACTTCACTATCACTTCCATACTGAGCAAAGATAACAACTCATCATATGCTTGAGTAAGAGACAGCAAAATTTGCTCAATCTCTTTATTGGCTTGTCTACTTAACCTAAGATAAGACATACTACAGTTCAAGTTAATTTTCTGCCATTCAGCCAGCATCTCATCATCAGGCTCAGTTTGTGCAGGCATCTTTAATATGCGAAGACCCCTGGGAATTATTTCTTCCTGCACACTGATCTCCAGGTGAAACTTTGCATATTGTTTCTGTTTAATTTAGATTTGACTTTGACTTGTTGTGTCTTGTTAATAAAGCAATTATGCACAAAATTATGTAGGAATTGACATGCAATACTTTTAATATGCCAGATAGACAAATAAAGGCAAGAATTCCCATTAGCATGTTCTGTGATGTTTCACTCATGCTCCAGTATAACAGTTTGCTTGATTATACAATGATAGAATGATTATATTTCTGGCTGACTGACCTAAAATTGCTTGTGTGATAAGTCTCATCCCTCCCTTTAATTCTTTTGTTAACTGATAACTGAGTCAGTCATCAAAGACTCTTTATGGCCATGACCCAGGCCACAAGAAAAAATGTAAATGTGACAAACAGTGATAGTTTTGAGTATCCAGTCAACTATCATGTTTTCCGGAAATGTGGAGAAGCATGGCTTCTTAGAAGAATCTCACATGGAAAACATAGAAAACTTAACAGAAACAGTGAATGGAGAGCAGATGCACACCTGGACCTCAGTGCTATGTGGTAGATACCTTAAACACAAAGACAGCGTGCTCTCCACATGTCTGATGCCATTCATCAGGGGTGTGTCCACATCTTAACAATTTGTTCAGCATGGCTGATACTGGTTTAATCAGGTTTCCTTAATTCTATGAAGAGAACCGCCAGGTATTTTGTCTTGTACTTTCCAGCTTTAGTTTTTAATGTTACTTGTTGCAGCATTTATCGTAACTGTACTTTTATATACCTCTCAAATTATTTGCTCAAGAATTTTGGACAATGCCAAATATCTGAGATAATTTTTAAAAACTCATTTAAGTTAACTGAAGAAGAAGAAGAAGCAAGAAATGCTGAGCACTGACATTACTGTCTGACTGCAAACAATGATGAGGGACAGGACAAAATATGAGGCAAAATCAGGGAGAGTTGAGATGTATCTGTTTGAATATATAAGACTTTCTTGTTACTCCGACAACAGGACTTACCCAGTGACTTCTCTTACACTGCTCCATCACCTAAGTCATTCCTTCCATCAGTATGACACCGACCTCCTCAGAATGAACACCATGATGAAATCCCCAGATACAATGAGTGTTCATCCATTCTATCTGGGGAGCTTAGCATCCATCCATTTTATCTGGGGAGCTTAGCATCCATCCATTCTATCTGGGGAGCTTAGCGTCCATCCATTCTATCTGGGGAGCTTAGCTCATTCATTCCTGTGGAAGACAAGAGCTGGATGTGAAGCAACAGGCCAGACAGATGCTGGTCCTATAGTGGTCCCCTCCCTGGTCTAACCCTTCCCTTGCAGTAGCTTGTAGATTCTGCAATGGCTGCCTGATAAGAGAAGACATGTTTGGAATCATGCATGCCTACCTCCACAACTGCAAAATGTATTCATTTCAGCAACAACTTGTGGCTGTAACAACAGGCTTCACCAACTGTTTCACATTTAAGATTTCTGGTCTTATTAAGGAAAGATACCTTAATAGTACTTTTTCTCTTAACAATATATGTATTTGGCTAGGCTTAAAATGGATCTTATGATGATAGCCTAGTAACCACATATGAACTTATGAACTAATGAAGATTTAATACGAAAGGTAAGCTATTTTTTATATATTTAATCTAGACCTATTTGTATGATTATGATAACTTTTCAGTGTTAAGTATTGCCTTCATTTGCATTGTATATCTTGGTAATTGCAGTTTTGTTCCATTTCCCTGGCTTTTTCTGCACGCAAAAGCAGCTAATCCACTAAAGATTTGATTTGATTTACTTGTATCTTTTTGACTTCTGAGTATATCCAAATGTAGACAATAATGTTATAGAACTCACTGATACTATCCAGGGAAGTTATTGGGTCATTTAGGATATATGTTTGTCTGTTTTCATAAATATATCACTTATAAAAGCCCCACAAAAATCTCTAAAGACCTTCATCCCTGAGTGCACATGCAGTACCACAATACCAGCATTCAGTTTGGCTGCCTTATTCACCTCATTCTAGTTACCCCCAACCCAGTGGTGAATGCCCAGATCACTATTTTTCATAGGAAATGTTCCTCTCTTTAGCACTTGTGCAGTTATGGATTTAGAATATGTGGGATTGAGTGACTGACTCTGAGTACTCAGAGTTGATTATACTGAGTTAGGAACTCATCAAGTTGAGTGTTAAGGCATCATAGGTGAAGCAGATATTGAATGATACTAGATCTGTTAGCATGATATCTAAGACATGGCTAACCCTAAATTAATTTTGTGCTGTTTGTTCCACACTGCTTTGACTGACATATACAGTCAATATTTGGGAATACGTATTGGATGGTAAGCAGTTTCGTGTTTGGACAGTTAAATCCTCCAGATGTACATGATATGATGGAGTGCACTGTAAGTCAAGAAACAGGGTAGCAATGGATGATAGGTGAGAGTGACAGGCATTAAAGACATGTGATACCACAGAAGTGAAACATTAGAATTATTGTGAAATAATGTTAGAAGGGGGGGACTCCTCCTAATGTAAGCCTCAACAAGCACACCTTTAAATAAGAAAAAGATAAGAGTTAAGGATGCACATAAAAAGCCTGAAAAACAGAAGCTCCATAACTGGCAAAAGCATATACTTGAAGGAAGAGAAGACATGAACCAGTCAGTCCTTTGCTGAGGCAGTATAAAGCTACACTGGATACATACAGTGACACTACACTAAAGATTTTGGAACTGATACCAAACTAAACTTACTTACTATTGTTAATAATTTTTATATGCTTAAGTGTGGGCAACTATATTTTTCTTTTGCAGTTATACTTCAATGTTAGAGGAAATTACACATAGAGAAAAGAAGATGAGTGTAGGGCAGGGGGCAGGAAAAGAAAAGCCCCTTCCCTTAGTACTAATTCTGTTATCTTCAGTATGAACCGAAGAGACGAGTGAAAGACAAAGAAATGGGCTTGCAGTGACACAACTGATCAAGACAATGATGCTGAATGGACAAGATGATACAACAGAATTAAGTGGATGAAGAAATATGAGAAAACAGTAAAGAGGGCATAGACTGTCTCAGTACACTGAAACTAAAGGAGAGATGTAATATGTGAGAAAAGAAAGAAAGAAGAAGGATGAAGGAGAAGAGACAAAGGGGTAGATCACAGGTACAAAGGTAAGGAAAGATTTAGAAAGATAAACAAAGGACTAATAGGTTCATAGGTTCATAGGTTGGTAATAGGCTATCGGCCCTAGGGCCTATACAAGCCTAACCATAACAATTCCTTGGCTATTTCTTCCCAGAATATTTACTTCGCTGGACCCCTATCTAGCAGGGTGACTGACATGATCCCTGGGGTGAATTTCCTTTCTCCCATCCAATCGTCAAGGTTCCTTTTGAAGAGGGCCAAAGAGGTGCTCTGCTTGACGTGTATGGGCAGTCTATTCCAGAGTCTGGGGAGTCACTGGGTCAGGAACCTACCCCTCCAGCATGTTTTGTTCATTGTGATGACAAGGTTTAGATCCTTGGAGCATGTGTCTCTGAGGGATTGGGATTTCTTTAAGTGTAGCATGTCCAACAGCTCTGGGTTTGACATGGCCTTGTATGTTAAGCAGAGATTGCCTCTGAGTAGATGATATGTGACAGAGTATAGGTGGAGTTTTTTTAGACTGTCAGCATAGGCATCTGCTTTAGGCCTGTGATTCTTTTAGTGAGGTATTTCTACGGCCTTTGCAGTTGTTGCAGATGTCTTGAGAGGTATATACCAAATGGGGCGTTGTATTCTATAATGGGTCTAATGGGGGATGAGTACAGTGGGACAATGACCTCCTTTTTTCTTGATGAAAAGCCCTTAGTGATGAGGTGTGCCACATAGAAGGATTTTCTGACTGTTGTGGCGATGTGGTTATCGAAGGTGAGACCACTGTCCACCTGTGTCCCTAAGTCTCTTATCACACTTTCAGTGTTTAGTGTACTGCCACGTATGTGGTAATTCATGGGTACATGTTTTTTCCCAAAGGGGATAACTATACATTTATTGGCATTGAGCTTGAGCCCATGGCTCTGGCACCAAGAATCTGTTTCTGTAAGTCCCTTTTGTAAAATATCCACATCATTTGGGGATTCAATAATGGCTCCCAGTTTGCAGTCATCTGCGAACTTTGTTAGCCAGAGTCCCTTAGTCTTGGCCTGTACTTCAGAGAAGGAGATGCCAAACAAGAAAGGTCCCAGGACTGAACCCTGAGGTACTCCATTTGCCAATTGTCTGGAGATGGATTTGGAGTTGGCTACTTTTACAGTGTGGGTTCTGTCAGTAAGCCAGTTGGAAACCCATCGAGTGACGTAGGGATTAATGCTCAGCTTAGTAAGTTTATCTATGATTCCAGAGTGGGGGATAGTGTCGAAGGCCTTGGTGAGGTCCAGATAGGCTGTGTGGACCACCTTACCCTTGTCCTTGGCTCTGGAGACTGATTTGAAGAAGTCAATCAGGTTCAGGAGACAAGATTGGCCCTTCACAAACTCAAACTTTGTGGGCTCCAGTGTTTGAAGGTTACCAGTGTCTTTGTTTATAAGTTCCATGATAATACGTTCCATGGCCTTGCAGATCAGGCTCATCAGACTAATGGGGCAGTAGTTCCCCGGATCCAAGGTGGATCGCACTTTGTGGAGTGGGATTACTGTAGATGTGCACCACTCAGTGGCCACGAAGCCTGAGGTGAGGCTATGATTAAACATGACACTTAGGTGAGGTGCCAGTTCATTTTGTAGTTCATGTAGTACTCAGCCTTGGATGTCATCTGATCCCATGGATCCTGTATTCTTAGCTTTGGAGAGTGTGTTATTTACCTGTGTGGCCGTTATTACCAGAACTTGGCTATATTTTGATATTAAGATGGGCCTTTTAGGGGGTGAGAGGGGGGTGAAGTTTGCACTGAATCGATCTGCCAGGATATTGGCAATATCCTTGGGATCAGTATATTTAATGCCATTCTGTTGTAGCTCAGAGCAGATCTGAGCATTGCCATTTAGATTCTTGACATAGCTATAGAATGCTTTGCGGTTGCCTTTGGAATCTTTGGCAATTTTATTTTCATAACTAGCTTTGGAGGATTTTATGAGGGATGTCAGCTTCTTACTGAGGCTGGTAAGGGAGTTTTTTGCATCCTGGGATTTTCCTCTGTTCTGCAACAGTTTCTTCCTTTTGTTGTAAAGTTTGTTTTTGGCAAGGAACCACCATATTGGCTTCCTTTTTTTGTTGGAGAGCATCTCGGTTCTACTGGGGATGGCATGATTCTCATCTGCATGGGTGTCATGAAGCTTGTCTCTTCTGATTTGAGTAGCATGAAGTTGGATTTGGAGAAGTTTTTTCAGAGGTTTCCTTACTGGGGGGTGGGGGTGGGATTTGGATGTCAAGGGTGATTAGCTTATGGTTAGACCTGACCAACGAGGGGGTGACCATAGGTGTGGAGCATCGCTTTTCATGTTGGTAATGACCAGGTCTAGGATATTGGAACCCCTGGTGGGACTAAGGATTAGTTGATCCAGGGCATTGGAATTTATGAATTCCAAGAACCGTTGGGCAAAGGTGATGCAAACGCCACAGCAAATTCATACTAGCAACAATGGAATTGAACATAAGAGAAGAGAAGAAGGAAAACTAGGTGGCAGGAAAAAATTTGAGTAAGCCTGGTTCCCACTGGGGTGACAGAAGGATTGGTCAGAGGCATGGCAACTGCAGGAGATGCAGGAGAAAGTATTTTCCCATCTAAGTCAGGAGGAAGATTATATGTTCAGGGCAGTGAGCAGAGGAATGGGGGGGTGGGTAATAATGAGGAAAATGTGTAGCGTATCTAGCTCAGTAAGAATAAGCAGAATAGGTGAGAAGGGGAATGGGGGGTGAGTAATAATGAGGAAAATGAGTAGTGTATCTAGCTCAGTAAGAATAAGCAGAATAGGTGAGAAGGGGAACGGGGGGTGAGTAATAATGAGGAAAATGAGTAGTGTATCTAGCTCAGTAAGAATAAGCAGAATAGGTGAGAAGGGGAACGGGGGGTGAGTAATAATGAGGAAAATGAGTAGCGTATCTAGCTCAGTAAGAATAAGCAGAATAGGTGAGAAGGGGAACGGGGGGTGAGTAATAATGAGGAAAATGAGTAGTGTATCTAGCTCAGTAAGAATAAGCAGAAAAGGTGGGAAGGGGAACGGGGTGAGTAATAATGAGGAAAATGAGTGGCGTATCTAGCTCAATAAGAATAAGCAGAATAGGTGAGAAGGGGAATGGGGGGGGGTGAGTAATAATGAGGAAAATGAGTGGCGTATCTAGCTCAGTAAGAATAAGCAGAACAGGGAAAATGTTTCAAAAGGGAAAAGGGGGAAAACAGGGATGATCAATGAAACTAAAATGAAAATAAAAGAAGTTGGAAAAGTGGAGACAAGAGATTACTCTAGAATAGAAAAAGGCCTTGTATGATAGATGGATGGGGGCATAAAATTGGTGTATGTCTTCTTCATGAAAGGGCTAATAGTGAGTCAGGAAGAGGGATAAAGTATATTGCCGATAAGGTAAGATCAGATAGAAAGAAAGATGGAAAAAAAAGGATCATAATTGCACAAAATGTGAATAATAACAAGTCTACTGATGTTTTTTTTTCCTTAAGAAATTGAAAGGAATGGATTGAATGTCAGAAATAGAGATCGTGAAAGGAGACACTGGTGTCACTCTAGAAGACAAGAATGGTAGAAGGCATTAACAAAAAATGAGCAAGAAAACAAAAAAAACACTCAAGGAGGCATTGATAAAAGAGACCGAAATGATTAATGGTGGAAAAGGCACAAAACTGAAACCCATTTTGTCTTTCTCTGGTCAGGGAGTACAAGATAGCAGGTTGGACTGCTTTCTGGTAGGAATAAAATGTAAACAACAAATGGTAGATAGCTGAAAATATGTTAGAGGAATGTATTAAACTACCAATAAGTGAAACCGAAAATGATAGAGAAGGGAAGGGAGAGAAAAGAAACTGAGTAGGATAAAAGAAAATGGATAACCCCATACACAAGACAAAAATGAGGCAAGTCACCCAGAAGCTGACATATGACTTATGAAATAATGCTGGACTTAATGAGGAGGCAGAATAGCAGGGTGTAATAAAGGTGATTTCCTGTAGCAAGGCAATGCAAATATCAAAGATAATAAGATAGTAACAAAACATGTTGCAGTACTAGAGAAAGAAATAAAAAAAAAAAACTGACAGAAAGCAGAAAAGCAGACTAAGGCGGAGAACATTTTAAGGAATGACTTTTGGTTAGGTCAGGGAGACAAGATTCAGAAATAATTAACTTGAAAACTAAAAGACATGAGGCAGAATATGTGAATACTAAGTCTAGAGAAGCAGCTAGTATAGTGCTGTAAAATTACAAGAAAATAATAGAGGGGCTCCTGTCCAGAAGGTCAAGGTGAAGTTCCTAGAGTATCACATGCTGATAGAAAAAAACAACAAAAAGCAATAATGAACACAGTTCCCCATAGAAAATTATTACTTTTGCAATTTGTAACTGTGCTCCTGCAATGATTTAGCTCTTTTGGGAGATTTCTCCCCTCTCTGAGTTGATACATCTGCAGGGTTAGTATATATAAGTTTGAAGGGTGTAATGGGCCTTACACCAGCTTTGTCAGCATTGTGGAAGTCAACAATTCTTAGCCGAACCCAGTGAAGGAAATGGCCAGATATTATTTTAAAATTTATACAAATCATAGTGGGACAAAGAAGATCAAGCTCAGAAAATATGGAGGTAGGGATGATGATAAAATCACTTATCATGTCACTTGATGAAAATAAAAGTATTAAAGGTATGTAAAGGAAAGTGTGGTGGACAGAAATGCATCAGGTGACATAGTTACTACACAGAGTAAACAACTATTAATAAGAACAGAAAAGTATTTATGTAAAAAGGAAAAGAAGGCTCCAGGGTCAAAAGATTAAATCTGAGATTTCAAAGCAACCAAAATAAATAAAATATATTGAAACACAAATACAACAGGCTACAGACACACAGAAAATGGATTTTAATTAACTCTAGTGCCTCGGCATAAGCATTCAAGGAGTAAATCCATTTTGTGCGTGTCTGTAGCCTGTTGTATTCCAGTAAATCTAAGTTGTCAGGCTGCACAAAAAAAAGATTATATAATGCCACCAGAGGCCTTTCATACAATTTACTTAATAAATATGGATACAAAAATGTTGGTATGAGTCCTAGTTAATAGACTGAAACAGCACTATTCAAATATAATTCAAAAATGTTAGCTCATCTTTGTAAAAAAAGACAGTCTAGATATATTTGATGGTTATTTGTGATACGTTAATAGGACATAATACAACAGAGTACAGCAGAACAGATTAATTGCACTGATGAAAGGCAAGAACAATTCTTTGGAATATAAAGAAGGTGTCTGATTCTATAGTGTTTAAATCCATAAAGGAAAAGATGGTTGGCTTGCAAATAAGAAGCATTTTTAGAACCTCTGCTGAAGCTTAAATATCATAAACTGGGACCAGCTGCATAGCTTAATTAAACTAGTTGAAAAAGGAAGTCATAAAGGATACTATTTTTTACGAAATGTATTATTGACGTAGAAGTTCTAGTGAGAAGAGTGAGACATAATAGATAGGACCACTAGTATAAAGGATTCCATGAATGACCATGTCATTTAAGGCAGGATCGATGAGATATGAGAAATTTAAGGAGGATTTAGGGATAAAATGCAACTAAAATAAGACAATTTTAATAACTTTAGGAATACACACACAGGAAGGTTGCATGAGGAAGCTAAGGCAGAAATCAGGAGGCAAATATATAGAGTTGTCTATGGGATATTAATTGGAATAACAGAATTATCAGAAATAAATTCAGTCTATGAGAAGGTATTAAAGGAATGTAAAGGAAAAGCAGGACTACCAACGTGAACAGCATTTTTTATTGCAAAGCCAAAGAATAGAACGGGAAATCAAATTACATCAATAAAATAAAATATTACAGAGAAAAAAAATTAGTTATGAATAAACAAACCTGTAACATTCATTCAACTTTATTTCTTATAGAAGAACAAGGTCAAAACCAAAATAAAAACAAGAACAAGACAAGGTCGAAGATATCAGATAAACAATAAAATATTCTGCCAAGCTGAACAAATTCAGTCAAGGCTATTAATAATTCATGTTCATGCTTAGATGTATTAGAAGCACTATATAAATTTTCCCAGGTCTGTAATCAATAAAGCATAGTGTCCAATCCCATCAGGGATAGATATGTTGGGTTCTTCCATTGTGAGGCTATGGAAACTCTACAATCTCCACTAGCCATACCACAAAAGCTTTTATATGGCTTTGTCCTGAAGCTGTGATTATGTCTTACAAATAAGGTAAAGTGATTGGTGTTTGATGCTAGTGCAATTTTGTAATTATAAAGTGCTGGTCTTAAGTTAAACTTATTTGTTCTAAAGAAATCTCTAAAGATGTTTAAGATAAAAGAAATAATAAATTCATAAATATTCTGCCAGATCTCATTTTAGTAGAGTTTTGCTTTTCTTTCTGGTATACCTGGAAAAATAAACACACTGCCTAACAAAATAAATTAAAAAATCCATATGTGTGTGTGTGTGTGTGTGTGTGTGTGTGTGTGTGTGTGTGTGTGTGTGTGTGTGTGTATATATATATATATATATATATATATATATATATATATATATATATATATATATATATTTATGTATAAAGAGAGAGAGAGACATACACACATATGGTAAAAAAATAAACAGATGAAAAAAGCCAAAAATGTTAAGTGGGCAGGGGTAAATTGCTTGAAGAAGTAGAAATTTGTCAAAGCCTCAGATATTAGGGTCAACATGAAACCGATGGTCGATAATTCAGTTTTGCATGCCAAACATACTGTAAAGTAAAGTTAGTAATTGTATAAGACACGCACGTATAGTGTGCGCACACACACACACACACACACACACACACACACACACACACACACACACACACACACACACACACACACACTGGCCTATAATGAAATTAACAAGACTTTTTGCTTATTTCTACTCATCTAAATGGGAAACGGACTGTCAGTTCTCAGCTAGAGCGTCTTCTGTGTGGAGGCATGTGTGAATGGGTGTGCCTTCATTGAAGGTTGTGCATCAGGGCTGGTAACTCAGCACGTAAAAATCCACTACCAAACATTAGTGGACCAGAGTTCCGCTGTGGCGACCCCTAACCGGGATAAGCCGAAAGACACAACAACAACTGTCAATAACCAAAATGATATTCATTATGGTGTCAATAAACACTAGATAAATAAATAACTAGCAGGCATGTAATAAAAATATTCATAAAAGTGTAAATTGCATAATCACTGACTGTGCACTGTTTACAGTCAAACAACTTCTCCTGCCTTGAGACTGACAAAATTGGTTTAAATGGAACACTGAAGTCGGCATGGTTAGCCAAAGGAAAAAAAAAATTAAAAAAAAAAGTGAAACACACATTGAATAGTGATCTCGCCATAGTGTAGTTCACTATTATTGGAGAGATAAATTGAACCACAAACAGAACTAGGTGTGAGACTACAGGGAAACATAGGATAGTGAACATTGCTATGCAGTGATGAAGGGCATGGAACAGCAGGGGATGACATAAGACTTAAATATGTGCTGTAAACTACTAAAGATCTACCACCACTGAAAGGTTTGCAAGAAGGGCTGAGTAAGAAAACAAAAGTATGTAGAAAGAAAATTCCACTGTCAAAGAACAAGAATGTAAGAGGTTTCACCAAGACTTGGGAATAATATGGAGGACAGAGAGGTGGAAAAGACATTTAAAAAAGTTGGAAAGTTATTTGATCTGAGAGGTTAGTGTGCTTTTGATAATGTAACTACGTCAATGTTTTCTGAATAAGAATGTATCAGAAATATTAGCTGAGCTTAAATCTGATAAAACCTGTAAGAAAAAGACTAAAATATGTGCTTTATCCTGCAACGTGTTCCCCCTCCATAGCATAAAAATGTGTGATGACCTTCAATGTTTTATCCATCACATATTCATAGCCTATATCACCCTTCCAGCAATGAGCTCTACTTAAAAACAAAGCCCAAGTCTGCAAGCCTGCCCAGACACATATTTCAGCTCTGAGTTGCAGGTAATACTAGTAATGAGAAGTTATGTACCTACCATAACGTTCCATGGTAGTTGTCTTCTCTCACCTTCTTTCTTGCTGGATGGGTTCGGAGCCAATCCTCGGCTCCGACTCGGCCACTTACTAAAGCTCGAGAGCTAATTTTACTGGCTCGAGGCAACCCTATATCCCGTGATGCAAGGCGATAACTACCCAGATCTCGTTTGGTAGCTAAGGAAAAATGATGCAATATATTCCTCCAACTGGAGAGGAGGAGAAAGAGGTAATAATCCCCCGAAAAAAAAACAACCTGATTTAGTGACACTAGTAAGCTAATTAGCTGGAAAAATTGGTTCAGGACTCTTCAAGGAAGAGGAACAATCTTCTCGGTCTGACCAGGCTAGGGGGATGGTGGGCGGGACGCACGAAAGAAGGCGAGAGAAGACAACTAACATGGAACGTTATGGTAGGTACATAACTTCTCAATGTTAAGTTGTCAATCTCGCCTTCATTCTTGCTGGATGGGACCGCGTCCCTAGCACCTTTATCCTGGGTGGATCAATGGAACAGACTCTTGAGAATGGTGGAACCAAAATTTGCTCTGTTTCTGGAGGCCAAGTCCAATTTGTAATGCGAAACAAAGGTATGAGGAGAGGCCCATGTGGCTGCTGCACAAATAGTGTCTATTGGAAGTCTAGCCTGAAAAGCTGTAGATGTAGCTAGTGCTCTGGTGGAATGGGCTTTTGGCCTAGAAATCAACTCTTTACCTCTGAGTTGATAAATGCATGTAATCACGGAAGACAGCCACCTAGATAGGGTTACCTTGGATACTGGAAGGCCTTTCCTGTTCTCTGCATAGGATAAAAACAGTTGATCAGATTTCCTGAATTGTTTTGTTCTGTTCAGATAATATCTGAGTTGGCGTTGAACATTGAGATAATGTAGTTTTTGTTCCGCTCTATTAGAATAATTTGGGAAAAAAAATGGAAGATCAATAGATTGATTTAAGTTAGTCTGCGATGCCACTTTGGGTAAGAAAGACGGATTAGTCCTTAGAGAAACTCTGTCTTTGTGGAAGATTAAGTAGGGAGGAGGAATGCAGAGGTCATGAAGCTCAGATACTCTCCTGGCAGAAGTAATGGCGACCAGAAAGAGTGTCTTCCAAGAAAGAAATTTCAATGAACAGGTAGCCACAGGTTCAAAAGGGGGAAGAATCAAGGACGTTAAGATTAAATTTAGATCCCACTGTGGTGGGGGTCTCTAATCGGAGGTTTAAGTAAAAATATACCTCTAAGGAATGCCTTGCAAAGTTTATGTGACATAATGGGCGGTCTTTTGAAATTTATTTTAGCTGGTTGGTTTATTGTTTGTTTCAACACTCTGATGATGCCTGATTTCTTTTCAGGTGAAAGCACTTAGTGGATTTCAGTGTTTTATTTGCTTCACGCTGTTGTTTTTTATTTAAAATAAACGCTTTTAACTCGTTCCTGTTTGCGCTGGAGTTTTTTTCAACTGGCCATCACCTGGAGCTGTATTGGAACATTTATGTGACATGATGTTGTGGTCCAACAAGCCGATATGAAAATTTGAAATGGCTGCCAACTGAACTTTTACCGTGGAGGAAGAAGATCCTAAGTGAAAAATTTCGGCTAGGAAGTCCAAGACCGAATGAATCAGAGCAGTAAAGGGATCTATGTTCCTAGCTTTTGCCCAGAAGGAGAAACGTTGCCATTTACTAGTGTAAATCCTTCTGGTGGAAGATTTAAGGGAAGCTACAATGATATCCCGGACAGGATTAGAAATCATAGGAAGCCTGGCTAGGGATGGAAGTGGAGCAACCAAGCAGTGAGGTTGAGAGAAGGTATGGATTGGTGCATCTGCCCTGACTGGTGGGTCAGAAGATCTGGAACCGGGTCCAGATGCCATGGCTGTACCAAAAGATAACGATGTAGGAACGGAAACCATATCTGTCGAGGCCAATAAGGGGCAATGAAAATCATCTTGGCTCTCAAGGCGGTTGCTTTCTGAATTACTTGTGGTATTAGAGGAAAGGGAGGAAAGGCATAGAGAAGTCCCCGGGGCCAATCTTGGATTAGAGCATCTCTGGGGGGATGGCCTGGAAGGGGGAAGAGGGAGAAGAAGTCGGGGCATTTGCTGTTTTGAGGCATAGCAAAAAGATCGCAGCAAGGAAGGCCCCACTTCTGAAAAATCTCTTCCGTCACAGATTGTTTGAGAGACCACTCATGAGGCATGAGAATAGCTCTGCTCAACCTGTCCGCTATAATGTTGGATTTCCCGGGGATATGCGTTGCTATCAGAAACCGCTGAGAAGAGATTGCCCACTGCCAAAGTCTGAGTGCCTCTCGACACAGTGGATAGGACTTGGTTCCGCCCTGCTTGTTGATATACCACACTACGGACATATTGTCCATCTGGACTGCAATAGTCCCCAGGGGAAGAGAGTCGTGGAGGGCTTGCAACATTAAAAGCACTGCTCTCATCTCCAGGACATTTATGTGCAGGTGGCATTCGAAAGGTTGCCAAGTGCCATGGACCATCCTGCCCTGATAATGCCCCCCCACCCGATCAGGGAGGCGTCCGATGTAACCGTGGCGACCGGGGCAGGAGGAACAAAGGGTCTGCCCTGATGGACTTGAGGGGACAATATCCACCAGGTCAGATGCCTTTTGCAAATTGGAGTTATCATGATCCTGTGATGCATGGGAAGTCATTGAAAAGACCATTGGATGAACAGCATCCACTGTAGGAGACTCATGTAAAAGCGGGCAAGGGGAAGAAGCATTATGGCGGCCGCCATAAGACCCAATACTTTCAGGGCAAACCTGGCCTGAATTTTGTTGCTCTGGAGAATCACATGGATGTGGTTTTGAATATCCAAGATCCTTTGGTCTGTTAACTTTGCTGAAAATTGTACGGTGTCCAATTTGGTGCCTATAAAGGAAATAGATTGACAGGGCAACAAGGCAGATTTTTCGAAATTTATAGAAATCCCTAGCCCTCTGCAAATGTGAATGGTGTAATCTCTGGCTTGGAGAAGTTGATGCCTGGTGGTGGCAGTGAGGAGCCAGTCGTCTAGATATGGAAACACCTGGATTCCTTGACATCTCAGGTGAGCCGTAACCGCTGCCATACATTTGGTAAACACTATGGGGGCTGTAGTGGGTCCAAATGGCAGGGCTCTGAATTGGAAGTGACTGGCCCCCAGCCGAAAGCGGAGAAACCTTCTGGAGCACCTGTGAATTTTTATGTGATAGTACGCATCCTGAAGGTCCACTGAGCACATCCAATTGTCCTTGCCCAGAAAGGGTAGAATGGACTGAAGCATGACCATCCGGAATCTTGTTTTCTTTACAAACTTGTTTAGTTTGCTGAGATCTAAAATTGGTCTCCAGTCCCCTGTCTTTTTTGGTACTAAAAAGAACCTTGAGTAGATTCCGGATCCTATTTGGTCTGCTGGGACTGTCTGGATGGCTCTTTTTGCTAGCAGTTTTGATATCTCTGGTACTGCTAGTTCCCTTAGAGCGGGTGGAACGTCTGGAAGGGTTCCCTTTTGCTGAATTGGGATTTGGATAAAGGGAATTTTGTAACCCTCGGATATGATCGACTGTACCCATTTGTCTTGAGAAAGGGAAAGCCAGGCTTTTGGGTACAGCGATAATCTTCCCCCGACTGCCTCCGAAGGTGGACAATCGGGCAACATCTCAGGGATGCTGAAAGGGTTTGTCAGAGAGAGACTCCCTGCTACCCTGATTCTGCGGACCCCCTCTGCCCCTAGGGCGGTGTCTGTTGTTGTTACCCCCTCTGCCTCTGGGGGTAAACTGACCTCGTGCGTCAGGCGTGACTCCTTGAGATTTGCGGAACCACATTTTCCCTCCCTTCTGACCTTTTGGGTAAGGTCTTGAAGGGGTGGAGAAACGGACTCCTACGGCAGAAAGAGTCTTGCCATCTTGTTCGCATCTAGTCAAGGTGTCTTTCACTTGAGGTCCGAACAAGGTCGAACCATCAAAGGGAGAGTTTGTGAAGGACGCCTTGAAGGGGTCTGCAAAATTACAAAGCCGCATCCAGGATTGACGCCTTAAAGCCACTCCTGTGCCTGTGGCCCTACTCACTCCATCGGCTGCATATGAAATGAGCCGCATGGAGGAGTTAACAATGGAGTTTAGGATTCCTAGTTGTGAGTTAATCTTATCCTGGGACCCAGCAGCTGACGGATCCTGTAAAACTTCTCCCAACTCTTTAAGAACATCTCTTTGAAGGCGGGTGAAGTGACACAAGTAGTTCAGTGACCGCATGGCAAAGGTCGCTGAAGAAAATATCCACTTGCCGTACCTATCCATAGTCCTGGAATCCTTGTTAGGAGGATGGACAGGTACTGAAGGATCAGCTAGTTCCTTCTTGGTGGCTGCAGCCACCACCATGGCCGGGACACCTTTTGTCAAAAATTGCCTATCAGGTGGGGCCATGATGAATTTAGAAGGCCTCCGAGGAGTGGGTTCCACCGAATCAGGGGCCATCCACGCCTTCCGAGCCACCACATCCATAAGAGGGTCGAAAGGCGGAGACACCCAGGAGGTGGAGGGTCGAGACCCGAATGCCTCCAGGTATACCGACTCGTCCTCGGAAGGATTGAGGGAAGGCCAGTTCCCCCTCTGCTTAAGGAGTTCAAGGATGTCTGAGAAAGAGACATCCTCAGAGGGGGACCTTGGGGATCCCTCCGACTCATCCAAGTCAGTATCGGATGTAATAGACTCGGGGGAGTCTAGATGTTTCCTCTTACATGTCCTCGTACGCGGAGGCTCACCTGACAGGTCAGGAGAAGCCTCGGAAGAGGAAGATATTCCCAGTGGGGAAACTGAGGTGTTGGATCTCTGGGTCCGGGAGCAAGAGAGTGGGAAGAGACGTCAGCAGGCACTGTAGTGGGAGGAGCTGATGGAGCTGACCATTGACTACACCCTGGGGCTAGTACACTCCTCATCACCTTGAAGGCTCCCCCATCAGAGAGGCCAGAAGGCTCCCGCTCCGAAGAGATAGGATCCCCAGGCCGCACCGACAGGGACAGCTCTGAGGCTGATGTCGGGGCTGAACTCACCAGCGCCGAAGCTCCGAGAGGGAAAACGGGGTCAGACAAGGGTCCGATGCCACTCGCCCCCTCGGAGCCGAAGAGAGAGACCAGACGCCCGGATCCCTCCAATGAAGGCATCAAGGAGGAGATCGGAGCAGACGATGACGGAGCCGAAGGGGGAGGTGGTATCGGCTCCGAAGCCACAACAGTCACGGCTCCGAGGAGCTCCGGCTCCGAGCTCTGTAGGAGAGTCGAAGGAGGAATGTTAGGTGGATGTGTAATAGCTACCGTCTGATGAGACGGGCTATGGAGCATTTGGGCCAATGCCTGAGACTTTAATAGTCTACTCACCACTCTCTCAAGGTCATGGTCAGACAGCCTGGATGACCGAGAAGACCGGCTCCGATGGCTCCATTCCGAGAGCAGGGGTGATCTTGGAGCCGAGTGTATAGACTCCAACGAAGGGGATCTTGATCTCTTTCTGGAGATGGGTGGAGCCGTAGGAGTCGAGGATACGTCGGCTCCAGCCGGAGCCGACAGTGAGTGCCTAGATTCAGCGGTATCGGCGCCGGATGGAGCCAATACTGTAAGCTGTGACATAGAAGGATCGGCTCTGGCCGGAGCCAATCTTGTCACAGAAGGCGAACCAGTAGCCGATGGCTTAGGGCTTGGAGCCATAGGCTTAACTGGTTTCGAGAGCTTCCCCAGAGTAGACTTAGTCAGGGAGCTCTCAGGCTTTAATAAGCCCCTCAGTATTAGTTTATTTCTGCGCTCCTGCAGGACTCTTGGGCTGAAGGCGTGGCAGACAGCACAAGAGTCCTGCAGGTGCAGAGGTCCCAGGCAGTAAACACAAGAAGTGTGACCGTCTGTCAGAGACATTTTCTGACAGCACGAGTCACACTTCTTGAAGCCTGAGACCTTTGTGTCCTTCGACATAACTGTGTCGAGGGAACACTAAGTAATAAATCACACACACACACACACACACACACAATAAACACCCAATCCAGATAAAAATTAAAACAGGGATATACAAACACACCCAAACACCACACAGAATCCCTGACAAAAAATTAGGAAAGGGGAAGCTTAAGGCCTAACTTAGGGAAGGGATAAATAACTGGAAAAAGGGGAAAACTCTAACGGAGATAGTTAAAATCTAATCGTTAAGAGTTAAAACAACAACAGTAGTGGACTAAAACTAAAGGGGAGTGACTAAAAGTCTGAAATTTGAAAATCTTACCAGGAGCCGGTAAAAATGCACCTCGCAAGCGAAAGCGGCAAACGAGATCTGGGTAGTTATCGCCTTGCATCATGGGATATAGGGTTGCCTCGAGCCGGTAAAATTAGCTCTCGAGCTTTAGTAAGTGGCTGAGTTGGAGCCGAGGATCGGCTCCGAACCCATCCAGCAAGAATAAAGGCGAGATTGACACCTTAACATCTATTACTTTACATAGAGCCAAACTGGGCTAACATATTCCATGCCTTGAGAACATAGCTGTCAAACGCTTTGCACTTTAAATCCGGACAAAACCAAAAAATGAATGGAGGAACAAAGGCTCTTAGAAATTTAGAACATTGCTAGAATAACAGGTTTTGCATTACCACATATTTTCTGAAGGAAATAAAGTCTGAAATTCAAATGCCTGTAATTTCATTCCTGAATGATTTGCCAAAAAAACAACAAATTTTATCAGGAGCAAACCAAAAATATGAAGCAAAAATCTGGATAGTTGAGAGGTATGCTTGGGAGTCTTCAGGCAAGGTCTTGCTTACTTCTTTGTAAACTTCTGTATGCGGTCTAATTTCAAGACGTCCATTGAAGAGGGAATTTCCTTTTACACTACAGTACTCAGCAATTAAGATCTCATTACTGATTAACACATGGACATTCCTGACTCACATTTGGTGATAGGGTGGAAACACGGTTTACCTTTAAATAGGCGACTGCACTTTGTCGAACGGCCAATTCTTCGATGCGTTTTGCGTGAACCGAAGCCGCAAAAAATTTTAAATGTCGAAAAACATTCGACATTCTACATTACCAGCCGCACAACACCTCCACACCCATGCTACCATGGGTCAAAAAGGGGCGAGGTTTTGCCATTCGCACATTCGGAAGTCGACTTTGGTGACGATCGCATTTCAGCCTTCACGCAAGTTGAGTCACCCATATCAGGATCGGCATTATAAAGGTAAACTTGGAAATACACTAGTTATTTTGCCACTGAACCTGAAGGCAGACTGCCTCTTTTCTGAATTTTGTATGTACACAATATTTAAACATTATATAGAAGAAAGATTTGTAGAAGAGTAATTCCACACTAGTATTACTACTGCATTTTCTTTAATATATTTAAATATCTTAATTTTTGTAATAAAGGTGAAAAATAACAGATAAAATATGTATAGATTATGACGGTAATAAGTGCTTCCACAAATATAATGTAGATTGTGAGTCTGATGAACAAAATACTAAAAGGCTGTTTTATTTCTCCAAATGTTTTTTTTTTAAACTAAATATTAATGATAACTGTCATTTTAATGAGAAAATATTCTGCAGTGCTTCAAGGCTTTAATTCATTTGCTTCAGTACTGTAGTTTATCTCACATTGAATTAATTTCTATTATTTTTAATTATATTCACAAAAAAATAATCTAAAACCAAGACAATTTCTTTCAGTATGGAACACATCCAGTTTAGCATAAATTAAAATTACTGACATGAATGTGATGTAAAAAAGTAATTGTGTGAAAGCAGTCTATTTTAACAATATTGCTTGCTTAAGTGCTATATTTCTTTTAGCCAAAAGATGTTTTTGTAATTATATTTTTTCTATGGGATAGTTTTAATGACACTGATTTGTATATACTCAACTTGGCTTGTTAGGTAGCATAAAACTCTAACTGGTTTTCTTTATGGATGTATAAAATATCAATAAAAAAAAACAGTAGTAATTCAGTTTGGGCCCTATCCTATCTTTACCTTAGAGTTACCAGCTAGTCTATACATTCATGGCTGGTTAATCATCTGTATAGAGATGTAGCTTGCCTATTAGACTACTGCATGTCTGTAGGCTTTGCTAGGGTACTTACCCATGTGATGGGCTGTGGAATGGAAGGATGTCAGGGGTTCCATGGTAGCAGTTGTTCATTAGAGGTTGATCAAGGATGGTATCACAGGAGTGTTCAAAAAACAAAAAAAAAACAGGAGTATCATGAAGGTATGCACATAGTGCATTAATGGCATGGCACAAAGCTTAAAGGAGAGCAGGCACTGACTAACATCAGATGGGGAGAAGAGCCATTTCACAGCAGATGACAAGGGTGTACTGGAGGAACCATTTGTTGAAGGTACTACTGGTGATGTGCAGCAGGAGAAGAATGCTGCATTGGGGGCAGAGCCTAGATGGCCAGCTGAGAGCAGTGAATTTTGAGAGCTCCATAAACTAGTATAATAATATAGGAAAAGTTTATTATTTTCAAGTTTAATACATCAGAACTCTATAGATAAACTACTAAACTACATAAATATCAGTTTTGGTGTTTCCTGTCAAGTAACTTGGAGATATATTGAGTCACTGAATATGAACAACTCAAGGAATTCTCATCCAGATGCGGCTTTGAAAAAATAATTGCAATTGATGACATCTACCTTACAGGAACTATCTTTGAAGATGGATGGCTTTAAAAATGACTTAGAAAACCTCAAATTAAATTCTCAAACACAGACTGATACTCTTAAGGAATTATAACAGCAACACCATACAAAAATAACAAATATAGAGACTTCTCTAAATGATATTGAAGGGAGACTCAAAGAGGAAGAATTCCAAAAAGAATCTCTGCTTAAACAGAATATATGGCTGCTTAACAAAATAGATGACTTAGAAAACAGGGAAAGGAGAAACAACATAAGGATCTTTGGTCTGCCTGAAAATACTGAAGGTTAAGACATTATTTTATTCTTAACAACCTGGATTCCTAAATTTTTATACTTGAAAGAGGGACTTTCATTTGGAATTGAAAGGATGCATAGAGCACTGAGGAAATCTGCCTCTAATTCAACAAATACTCCACCTAGATCCATAGTTATAAAATTTCTTTCATTTCTGGACAAGGAACTAATATTAAAATCTGCTTGGAGAAAACCACTCTTAAAATACAATCAAAGCCTGATAAGGTTTGACAGTGATTATTCTTCCAGAATACTAGAACAAAGGAAAAAAGTCTGGCCAATAATAAAACTTTTTAAACAAAACAACATTAAAGCACAGCTGGCCTTTCTAGCCAAGATAAAAATACTTTTTGCCAATGAGATGAGAATCTTTAATGACTTAGAAGAAGCTATTATATTCATCAAAAACAACAACATAGTGTCTATCCCAGAAGAAATGGAATGGATGGCCCCTACTCTTAAAAGAATAAAAGAAACAAATCTTTGGACTGATGCTAGAAAGAAGAAAAAAAAACTGATTCCAAGATAGCTGTCCCAAAAAATAATTCTTACAAGTACATCTCTCAAAGTATCAGATGGTATATCACTTATCATCTGTTTTTATTTAAAAAAAGGAGGGTTTCTTAATCAACTGAGAAACAGTAATGATTTATTCAGAATGTTCAAAGAGTCCAATAATTCTTCACAAACAGGTAGGTCAAGATGGGTTACTATAGCAATAACCCACGCCTGGGTGTGGGTAATGCTGGATTTACCCACGGTTGGCGTGGTTTGGTCCCGAAGCCGAGGACCAAACAAAGACAACCTGGGGTAAAATCAGCATTACCCACACCCAGAAGTGGGTTATTATATAATGCCATTATTTAAGAAAAGAAATAATTACTTTTCTTAAATAATGGCATTGTATAATGCCTCTTTGCTGCCGTTCCACACCTGTCTGGTGTTCCGCGGCAGTTCTGATGTACTGCGCATGCCTACGCAGTACATCAGAGCTATGGGCAAAAGCAACGGAGAACGCAAGTTCTCCGTTGCTGTCTCGCTATGTTAAATGGGTGTAACATAGCGAGACAGCTTTAAAATAAGCAACAGAGATCTCCGTTGCTTTTTTTAAATCTGTGTCGCTATGTTAAACTCTTTTAACATAGCGAGACAGTGTTTTATACTAACGGAAAAAGTCCGGGCGACCGGACCTTTTTCCGTTAGTATATTGAGGGATTTACAACGGGCACGCTGGTTGGGCTGGCCAATCAGCGTGCTCGTTTTTAGGGTAGGCATTGTATAATATTTACATTATATATAAGCCAAACAAAGCAGCATGTAATACAAACATAGAAGTTTCTATCCCCTTACTTGAACTCAGTTGAATACTTATCTTGTTCATTTTTCATTGATTTTACTTATAGTAATTTAAGTAATTATTTAACTAATTCAACAAGGTATTATTCATCAGAGTACAGACTCAAATGTAACAAATTATCATCATATATAGTAGCAGTAACAGCAGAGTGTTCTGAAAAAAAAGTTGAAGTATGATTTAGAAATGTTATGTATATCCTGGTTAAATAATAATAGCAAGCTCTTCATACAAATGCCATCAGTAGTCTGTCTAAATACAGTTAATATCAATTATGGCAGGTATCATAGCTTTGAGTGCTGTTTGATCAATCCTGATATGGTGTGCGTGGATGCAGCCATGTCTGGCAGCTGGTACAAATGTCATTATTATTCTGTCTAAACATAATTAATATCAGTTATGGCAGGTATCATAGCTTTGAGTGCTATTTGATTAAGCCTGACATGGTGTGTGTGGATGCAGATGTGTCTGGAAGCTGTTGTATGTTGCCATTTTCATCTCCAGGAAGCTGCGGGTTGCAGCTTGTGATCGAGGTTTACTGATGCTTGTGTATTAGAAAGAGAAACTTGGTGTTTTAGCCTGGATCCAGAGGAAGGGGGTGGATAAAACTGTGATTTGGGATATTTTGGCAGAGAATAGTTTGTTTATACATCTGCTGAGTGAGAGGTGGGAAGGCTGGAAGAATGTGTTATCTCTTGTTGTGGTGGCTTGTTCGGAGTTTTTTTTTTTTTGATCTGTTTGCTCTCTGTTCTTTTCCTGGTTGCTGCTTCACTGAAAGGGAAGGAATTTAGGCTTGAAGTTGCAGTGAAGTGAAGCTTTGCTTCAGGCACATTGCGAGTCTCTGGTATGCAGTACACAGACACACTAACAGAAACAGACACTCTCAGGTTGCTATAGCAACGGAGACAGAGTGACGATAATGCTTAATGGCTCCAAGGAGCCTCCAAGATGATCCTTGGCAATGAAGTTTTTGGTTTTTAAAAAAAATATTAATAAAAGGGGTGTTTTAAACCACATGTATACATATTGATTTTTGATTAAAAAAAATTATAAGCACAATTTTATGTTTAAAAATGTATTTTGGTCCAAACACATTAAGGACTTACATAAGAGTGGAAGTCTGAGTTATTGTAAAAGACTAAGGGCACTTGGTCTTGTGCAGTACACTTTGCAGTGGTTTGGGAGGTGAGCTTGCTTGGACGTGTTAGGCATATGGGGATAGCTGATTCTAGGGGTGTTTGGGGTTGCCATGAAGTGTTAGAGAGTCATCAGATTTCCTTCATGGAAATATCTGTGGGAATGGAAGGTGTGTTGAGTGGTTCACTGGCAAAGTGGCCACTGCATGGAACAGGCTGGTAAAATAGAACAGGACAAATACTGGTTTGGATATTTTAAGAACAGCCTGGAAACACACCACATGAACTAGTGAATGGTATTCTGGCAAAATAGATGGGCATTGTTGCCTGCGCTTGAAGTACTGATATGTGTATATGAAAGGATGGAAATATAACAAATATGAAACTAGAAGGGTCTTATATTTTAAAGTCTATAGACTGTATAAACATGCTTGGAAGGAGTTAATAATAAGAATAAACATTACAGCTTGTGGTCTCTCAAATAACTAAGCAACAGCTAAAAAAAACACACACAATAGTTATGTAATGTATGGTTTTAGTAAATCTAGAGATAAAACATATAATTGTCATATAAGATGAAGCAGTCTGCTGAATTTAGATATTAAATACAGGATTTAATAGCATGGGCTTGTGTATAATAACACTAATGTCTTAACTTGTCATAAATGACATACACTACATTGAACATCAAGGGGAAGCATGATGATTTTCTTACATAAGTAAATATGCGTAACAAATCATGTAATTGCTTTAACTTGAATTGTAGTTTTTGTTACCCATCTTGACCATACATAATACTTAAGCGGTTACCAAGGTAACTAATATTTTATACATGACATAAAATTGATAAAGTTCTTCAAGTGTCTGGCATGGTTTAGTGTTTAATCACTCATTCTATGAATTGCAGGGTCCTGGGTTCGAGCCTTCCAAGGACTGTTTATTTATTGTACTTATTTTACTGCTTGCACTTTAACAAAGTTGTTTTTGTGTTTAAATTACCTGTTTAACTATTGTAGGTTACATACTCAAGTGTGATAGCCATTTTTGCACATTTAAAGTGCTTTTTTGATTGTATCTGCTTTATTTTCTGAAAAAAAAAACCCAAAAAACAAAAAATATACTTGTTTTCCCACATTTCTAAGCTGGTTTAGTCCAGTTTTCAAGTCAGCGCTGAATTCAGGCCTGTGTTACAAGTTTCTGTGTTCGCCCATACCTTATTTGGATAGAAGGACATTTCTCTGTTCACTGTAAGAGAGGGAACTTTGAGCAGCCTATCTGTCCCTGGAGGAGTGGTTTCAGCCCAGAAATTAGTAGTTTATTGGCCATTTTGGGCTAATTTCTATCTCTTTCATTTCCCTGCTATAAAACCAGCATTTGCAAGGTTTTGCGCGCCGGGCAGGGCCAGTTAGTTAGGGTATAACTATTCCCAGCTCCACAAAGTCTACTCTTCAATTTTTCCCTTGGAACTAGACAAACTTTCAACTTAAGCACTCAAATCATTCACTTCTCATCCTGGCACTTGCTCAAAACTCATAACAAGCACTAATAAACCTTAGCACTAGACCCCCCCCCCTCCTATACTGTAGAGAAGGACAAAGCTCTCTATTCGCCCTTATCAGCCAATCAGTAAAACAGTTCACTGTACCTGTCCAGGCATGTCCAAAGGGCAGTTTCAGGTGTACTCTCCGGTCCAACTGGTGAATCTGGGCATTTTGAGGCAATGTTACAATTGCCTCATGTACACAGACAACCCTCTGCTCCTTCCACCAAACACTAATACATGCAAGAGATGCAATTATACAGCCAAACTGGAGGCTAAGCTCTCTCAACCCAAGACTGGACCAGGCAGACAAGAAGAGAAGGGAATTACTTGCATCACACTGCCAGTCTCACATAGACCTATGAAACCAGCAATGGCAAAAAACACACATAAATACACAAAAACATACTCAGAGGCTCTAAATAAAAATCTGCAAAAGCAACAGAGACCCCCAAAGCAGACATGCAAGCAACCTCCACCCCCCAACACAAACCATGAAACACATACTTCACAAAACCAGTCTGCCACACAATCACAGCCCTTAAGGCAAAATAACATACCCAACACACTAGTAATAGGTGACTCTATAGTCAGGCACATTGACGTTCCACTCACTAGGCTGAACAAGGAGAAGGTTACTGTTAGTTGCCTGTCGGGTGCCAGGATCCGCCACATAACACAAGCACTCAAGTCACTCCAGAACAAGTACAAATATGACTCTGTCATTGTCCATGTTGGTGTGAATGACCTGAGCCATACCTCCCTGGACTACATGAAAAGAGACATGGAGGAGCTCTCTGATCACGTAGCCCAGGCCGGTATGACCCTGACCCTGAGTAGCATCCTGCCCTCACCAAGAATGATACCACAGTATAGAGAAAAAATTATCAATTTCAACAATTGGCTAAGCTTCTGGTGTCATTCAAAGGGGATCCAGTGTCTGTCAGCCTGGGATGACATGCTTGACAAGCCACGCTGCTTCACTAGAGATGGGTTGCACCTGTCACCCTTAGGCTTTCGAATACTGGCCAAGGCTCTTGCCACCCCCATAGTGCCTTTTTTAGGCAAGGCTCAAAAGACAAACCCACCACCATAAATAGCACAAGTAACAAAAAACTGAGGGTAATGCTACTCAATGCCAGAAGTCTAAACCTCAAAATGCATGCACTCGAGGCACTCCTCAGTATGGAGAAAATCGATATATGTGCAGTAACAGAAACCTGGTTTATGGCTCTAGAGAGCACCCCAGCACTACCAGGCTACAACTCATACCATATAGTTTGGCCACAAAACCCGGACTGAAATACAAAAGGCTGGGGAGTATCCATATTCATCAAGGATACCCACACCTCCAGGTTAGTGGCACAGCACAATGCTTCAGAGATCATCCACATGCAACTAACAACTGGCAAAACTGCTATTCAAATTATAGCTTGCTACAGATCACCCACCATGTCCCAGGACCCCCACTCCACATTCCTGGAAACACTGGGAAACATAAAGGTCCTACCAAACACCCTGATATTGGGTGATTTCAATTACCCAAACATTAACTGGGAGAACTACTCAAGTACAAACTCCCTTGCCCAACATTTCCTAGAATTTATAAACTCAAATGCCCTGGATCAACTGGTCAACACCCCCACCAGAGGTGACAACATATTGGACCTGGTCATCACCAACATGGGCGATCAGTGTTCCACACCGGAGGTCAACCCCTTGCTGGTTAGATCTGACCATAAACTAATACTCTGGATATCCACATTTCGCCCCCACCCTGGTCAAAGAAACCACCATGAAAAACTTTTCAAAAGCAAACTTCACATTACTTAAAACCAAGGTGGGAAGTTTCAAAGACCCCATGCTAAAGGATAACGCTGTCCAAGCTGCAAAATCCTTTACTAATGCTCTCTACAGGCACCTACAAAAATGCATGGATTGTGCTATCCCAAACAAAACCAAGACTCACTCCTCCAAGAAAAGGAAACCAGTCTGATGGACCCCTGCCATAAACAAGCTATACAATAGAAGGAGGAAACTAGTACAGAAAAGAGTAAAATCCCAAGAAGGGAAGACACCCCTGATCAGTAGCAGCAAGAAACTACGTTCCCTCATAAAATCATCCAAGGCTAGCTTTGAAAGAAATTTTACCATGGACTCCAAAGATAACCACAAGACATTCTTTAGCTATGTCAAGAATCTAAGTGGCAATTCTCAGATCTGCTTGGAGTTAGTGCAGAATGGCACAAAATACACTGAACTGACCGATATAGCCAACATCCTGGCAGACAGGATCAGTGCAAACTTCACCCCCAAAAGCACCCATAACTATACCAGAAGAATGTAGTGGCCCTGAAATCACAGACACTCAGGTTAAAACAGCCCTCTCCAAAGCCAAAAACACAGCATCAATGGGAGCAGACAGTGTCCCAGGCTGCATCCTACATGAGCTCAAAGATGAACTAACCCCTCACCTAAACACACTGCTTAAACTCAGCCTCTCCACAGGCTACATGTCCACAGAGTGGTGCACAGCAATTATTCCACTCCACAAAGGTGGAGCCACAACGGACCCTGGGAACTATCTCCCTATAAGTCTGACTAGCTTGGTCTGCAAAGCTATGGAGTGCATCATCATGGATCTCATTAACAGAGACATTGGAAACTTCCAAACACTGGACCCTACCCAGTTCAGCTTTGTTAGGGGCAGATAATGCCTCATAAACCTGGTGGATTTCTTTGAAACAGTTACCAAGGGTATAAACGAGGGAAAGGTGGTCCACACAGCCTACCTAGATCTCGCAAAGGCCTTCAACACCATTCCCCACTCAGGTATTATAGACAAGCTCACCAGCCTGAACATAAACCGCTATGTCACAAGATGGGTTGCCAACTGGCTCACGGACAGAACCCACATGGTAAGAGTTGCGGAAGCTAGGTCTGACTCTAAACCAGTTACAAGTGGCATTCCCCAGGGCTCAGTCCTAGGACCCCTCCTGTTCAGCATATACTTCTCAGAGGTACAGGCAAGCACAGGACTATGGCTGACCAAGTTTGCAGACGACTGTAAACTAGGGGCTATAATTGACTCTCCGGCTGACACAGACATCCTCCAAAAGGGTCTCACTGAGACAGATACCTGGTGTCAAAACCATGGCCTCAAGCTAAATGCCAAAAAGTGCATAGTCATCCCCTTTGGAAAAAACAAAGTACCCACAAACTACTACATAGGTGGTAGCCCCCTAAATACAGAAGACATAATAAGGGATCTAGGGATCCAAGTAGATAGTAAACTCTCCTTTGATAATCACATTGCTAAAGTGGTTAGAAAATCCTTCTATGTGGCCCACCTAATCACAAAAGGGTTTGCATCCAGATCAAAAGAGGTCATTGGGCCCCTCTATGCATCACTCATCAGACCCATCATAGAGTACAATGCCACATTTGGGATGTACCTTACAAGACACCTGCAACAACTGGAAAGACAACAGAAGTTCCTCACCAAGAGGATCATTGGCTTGAAGCAAATGCCCTATGCAGCTCGACTGAAGAAACTCCAGCTGTACTCGGTTGCATACCGCCTACTCAGAGGTGATCTCTGTCTGACATACAAGGCCATGTCCAACCCAGAATTGATGGACATGCTCCACCTAAAAGAAAACATATGCCCTCAAGCCACACGTTCCAGGGATCTAAACCTCACCACAACAATAAATAGGATGTGCTGGAGGGATAGATTCCTGTCCCAGAGACTTCCCATGCTCTGGAACAAGATTTCAATCTACATTAGGCAGAGCTCCTCGCTAAACCTCTTCAAGAGAAACCTTGACGAGTGGATGGGAAACAGAAAGTTTACCCCAGGGATCACTTCAATGGCTGTGCTGGACAGAGGCACAGGGAACTAATCTAAGGGGGTGGCGAATGCCAAAACATTCCGGCTAGGCTTATAAATGCTTTCGGGCAGATAGCCTGGTACCTACCTATGAACCTATGAACCTAAGAGAAACAATAGAAGCCTGAACTTGAAATGCCACCAAATGTAACAATCATATTCTGAACAAATATTATTAAACTGACAATAGATACTCAGTTTAATAACATAGTTTTGTGTATAACACTACTGTTTTACCTTGTCATAAATGACATACACTATATTGAACATCAAGGGGAAGTATGATGATTTTCTCATATAAGTAAATGTGCGTGACAGGTCATATAATCTCTTTAACCTGAATTGTGGTTTTGTAACCCATCTTGACGTTACATAATACTTAAGCTGTTACGAAGGTAACTGTTTTATACATGACATCAAACTGACAATGTTGTTCAAGAGAAACAATAGAAGCCTGAACTAGGAATGTCACAGAATGTAACAATCACATTCTGATTAAATAGTATTAAATTGACAATAATCACTCAGTTTAACCTTTGCTGATTATACAAAATAGAATGTTGCCATTTAAATCTAAAAAACTTTTAGTATATGTCATAAAATGGCAATTTATGAATATGGAAAGGGAATTTGTAATAATTAATCACAATAAGTGAAACATTTATTTCTTATGGTTTGACAATGCCCTTACAGGGTGAAAGTGCCTACCAATAAAACAGCTTGGATTTCACTTGTTTCTGGCACGGATTCAGTCATTGTTTGAACTAGCATTTATTTCTGCTGATTGAATAAGCCTTAGTGACTGCTGGATGTATGCTGATTGTTGTTGCCAGCCTTGGTTTGCTCCTGTACTTCTCTTTTGGATTTTTAACTTTCATCAATGTTCACATAAAACAAACTTGATGTTTTAAGTAAGTTACTAACAAAGCGATTACTTAAAGGCTGGCAAACAATGAAATGTAACTTTTGACATATCCAGTAAAATACATTGTATTATAAACATTAGGTATAAATATTATTACCATCTATTTATATTAAGGAATACATTTTGAAAGACTTCATCAATAAGGGTGAATATGTTAAATAACTGTGTGCTATAATCTTTTACTGAGGTTTTATATATGATACATCCTACTTTACTATGATCGAATTGCTTGTCATCTTTCATGTAAATATTAATTGCTTATACAATAAGTAGACATTTATATTGTATTAGAATTCTGTCTAATCTACAATAGTACTATATTTGTTCAAAATAATATAAATATTGCTTATTCCTATTACAAATATTCTCCATATGATAACTCAATTTATGGAGCTCAGATGTTCTGGATTGTCAAGGTATGAGTGATAGTCTGATGGACTTAGCTTTATCCATCAGATTAGGAATGATTTTCATTCCATGGCTAGTGCAATTCTTAGTTTTGTTAACATTTATTAATTTAAATTTGTTATTTCACAAAAACATTTTGAGTATGCCTGACCAAAACATTGCTTTATTGGTAAACACTCAAAGTATAAAACTGGTAATCTCCTTTAAAAGCTCAAACATATACTTTATAGATATCAGAGAAAAATGTTTAATAGTCAGAATAAAACAAAAAATGCATAGTCTAAATAACCTAAGATGGATGTAACTTTATCTTTAAATACCGTTGGCTTAAACAATCCTAGCAAGAGATCATATCTACTGAAATATTTTAAACTGAGCAAAGTGCAAATTGTCTTTCTTCAAGAAATTCATTTCAAACCAAATGACAATTACAAATGGAATCCTAAGGAATATATGATATTAGCGCTATCCACTTATATGACAAAGACAAAAGGGATAATTTTATGGAAAACAAATGTGATTAACCCAGAAATCATTTATAAGTATGAAGATAAAGAAGGCCTTATGGCATTAGTAATAGTTAAATATAACAGAATGTGGACACTAGCCAATCTATACTGGTTCCCAGGCATTAGAACAGGAACTGTTAAAAAACACTAGGATTTCATTTCCAATAATTATAAAGGCAACTTAATATTAAGAGGAGATTTTAACTGTATATTTGATATTTCTGAAACTACAAATAAAAGACTGCTGCATACACCTGCTGTATCAAAAGCTTTAAACAAGTGGGTAGAATTATTTCATCTTGTAGATACTTTCAAATTTAAACAAGATAAATCTTTGTTGTTTTCTCATCAAGATCACAGATTTGGTACCCAAACTAGAATAGATCAAATATTTGCTGCCCATGACTTACACTCTAAAAATCATTAATTTCTCAATCACTCCCTGCCCCTTTTCAGACCACAATTCATTGATACTAAAACTTCAAAATGGGTACAGACCATTAATCTTTAACTCTAGAATTCCAGCATATATAACTAAAATTAAGAGTTCAAACCCTGGTTATTATGTGAATTACAGTTCTTCATAGATAATAATTACACCACAGAGATAAATAAAATAATGATATGGGACTCATTAAAAGCTTACATATATGGCAAAACCCTAACTTGGTATATAAAAAATCAGAGAATAAGATTCTGAATTATTAGATCTACAATCCAAACTTTTGTCAGTAAAAGCTGAAAAAAATCAAAATTATTTGGAGATAAAAAAGAAAGAAATATAAAACAATAAATACAATGAAATTCTAACACATAAAACTAGTTTAGCTTTAGAAAAACTAAAAATCAATACCTTGGCCACTTCTTCCAAATATCTACATAATTTATCCACAAGAATCAAAAAAGAGTCAAACGCTAATAACATTAAAAGTATCTTCCATGAAAAGAAAGGGAAAAATGTCTCGGATATTGGTGACATTCTTGATGCCTATAAAAATCTCTATATGGAACATTTCCAAAAAGAAAATATACATATCGATCAATTAAATCTAGATGAAAAATGTTTTAATATAAAAACATACCAGAAAAATGAAAACTCTTCCATAAAACTCTATTAGAAATTCAGTCACAAGCTTTAATGCCACCCTCTTGAAGATATTCCTTAATCACACCAATCCTAAAGGAAAACAAATCCCCAAATCTCTGTACCTTATATAGACTATATCATTATTAAATAATGACTATAAGATATTTATGACAATATTAACTAACATAATGAAAATGCCACTATCCAGGACAATAAATAATGATCAAACTGGATTTATATATCATAGACATACATATGACAATATTAAAAGGATAGTTTCTCTTATAGATTATGTTAATAAAGAAAATAAGGAAACACTCATAACTGGCTTAGATATAGAGAAAGGCTTTGATTTCCTAAATTGGGACTATTTATTCAAATTCCTAATGCTAGCTGAATTTCCTGCATCCTTTGTTCATCTCCTAAAGAATATATATATACAAATAATTTTGTGTATGTCAAGTTAGGTCCTTTGAATCTATACATATAACAAAATATTCTATTTGCTCTGGCTATTAAAATATTGGCAGATTCAGTTCATAACAAATGAAAGGAACAGATGTTTATGAACAATACAGTTCTAAAGTAATGCTACTTGCTGATGACATATTACTAACATTATCTAATACAAAAGAAACATTAGAAGAATTAGATAAATTAATTGGCAAATTTCACAAGACTTCAGGATGCCATTTCAATAAATCAAAATCAAAATTTTTATTTTTAAATACAAAAAAAGAAACTGCAGACTAAGGGGGATCACATCATAGGGAAACAAAAATATACCTTAAAATATCCTGGAATTGAATTATGCAAGGATAATAATGAATTAGTCTAAAAACTACAATAATATTATCAATACAATTAAAATCTCTGAGAAAAAATGGAACAAAATAATATTAATATTTGAAGATAGACTACAGTTAATAAAATGGTTTTACTGCCCGAGATCCTATATATATATATATAGACTTGGCAATACAACTGTTACCAGAAAGGAATATACTTAAAGAAATAAATTCATGCCTAATAAAATTTTTATGGTTTCCCAAAAGAAACAGAATAGCTTTAATACATCATATCAGACCATGGAAACAGGAAGGATTAAGCTTTCCTGATATAGAAACATATATAAAAGCATCAATTTCTAAAACAATCTCAGATTGGATAAGTCCAAATTACTCTGCAAACTGCAAAGAATTACTAACTGCAATATCAATAAATTAATTTGAGTTATAAAAAAATTTCAAATAACAGATAAAAACAACTTGCCATGGCACATATTATGCATTAATTAGTATGCAATATAACATAACTAAACCCACTAAAACCCGTATCATTAATTATTACATTGACTCATTTAGGAAAATTATTAATGCAAATATAGATTTAAAAATCTGGTTTGATCTTTTAACACCATTTATCATCACAAAGAACGTTCCACATAAAATATATAGAGAAATTATTAAGTCCTGGGAAAAGAAAGGATCAGTTTGTTGGCTGCAATGTATCAAAGAACTAAAAGTTTTAGATATCCAAGCAATAAAAACAACATAGAAAATTCTATAGCAGGACTGGTTAACTTTACAGAGTATCATGTCATATTCATAAGATTTAAGTAGAATAAGTAACAATTCTTCATTTAACGAAATACCTAAATTTAAGAAATACATATATGAAATCATATATAATGACTTTGACAAGGGAAACAGTATTTCAACATTTTACAAAATATTGATAAACTATCAAACAACACCCAAGACCTCATACTGGAAATATATAACAAAAGGACACTCTACAATTAACTGAAGATAATAAAACAAATATCTTATTATTAATAAAATATGCATCCTTTACACAATACTGGAAAATTTTTAATTTGAAATGTTTGCACAAAGCATTCTCAATCCCAGACAGAATCAGTAAAATCAGTTATTACATAAAAAGAATATGTTGGAGATGTGAGCAAGTACACAATCTAGATTGCAACCACATTTTCTTTGATTGTGTTAAAATTAAGCCATTTTGGAATGATATTAATAACTTTCTACAAGCTTTGTTTAATGAATAATTTTATTTAACTAAAGCTCTTGTATCATTAAATGTGAATGAAGGTCCTCATTTGAATAGGTCAAACATGTATCTAGTATGGACTATAATTGCAATTTCAAGGAAGTATATAACAAGAAGATGGAATACAAACACAATACCAACTTTGGAAGACTTGTACAGCCTACTGAAGACCACAGCATTATTGGAAATTAAAATCCAAGAATTAAGAATTTATCCAAAGCCATTTATCAACAACCCTTGGGGAAAAGTCTTATCTTTGATTGACACTATACAATAATTGATCCGACACTCTGATAATGGATTGTTCATACATATACATTAAGATATGTTATAATGTCAGGCTAATGTAAATAGTGTACATAGTTATTTAAGATGTTATGTATAAATACTATAGAACTCATTCAAATGTATTTGAAAAATAAAAAAAATGAGAAAAAAACAAATGCTAGATTATATAAAAAATACAGAATTTAAGTTTAGAATAATAAAACATATTAAATAGTGAGGAGAGATACTTTGAAAGGTCTACAATTTGAGGTTATTGTGACAGATGGTGCACTTAGAGGAAATGGGTGTTTAAAAAAAGTAAAACAAAAAGTAACAAAGAACAGAAAATGAAGGAAATGCCAAGTTGCATGCCTTACAGCTGCCTTGCTCAAGGAGTTTGGAAAAAGTAAGGATAATGGGGAACAAGAGAAAAAAATCAACAATAGATTTTGAAGACCCCTCTTCTAACTTAGAAAGTTTTTTTAATATCAGGTTCATGGCAATGTATTTTTGGCCAATAGGAAGTCTGAAGCTCAAAAGCAGTAATTGGTGGTGGCTACTATCCTCGGCTTTTGTCAGAAAAATAAAATCATGAGGGACAGATCAAAGAGGATGCATAACTCTAAACTTGCTGCACATTTGGGTGGTGTGATGTGGTAAGGGGATAGCAATAATGGGAGAACCTTCTCCCTTTGAGTCTTAGATACCATCTCCCTAGATTATCTGCTACAAGCAGAGTTAGTTCATAATATGAGCCTTAGTGGATGCAAAGCAGCACAGCTTAACCCCCCCCAATGGGTTTCTTAGTGATAGCTGTTACCCAACTGTTTGTTTGGGTGGTAGTGTCTCACAGTTTGTGAGGGGAGTCATGGATTCTAAGGGTAGACATATTAGGAGGGCAGAGGTATGGAGAGGTATATTATAGGTATATAGGATCATAGATCATAGGATCATAGGACTATTGACCCTAAGGCCCTTACAAGCCTAGCCAAGAATTTAGCCCATGTTCCAACAAGCCAGCACCCAATGCCACTATCCAGCAAGGACACAGTTGGAATGCCAAAGGTGTATTTTCTGTTCCCCATATGGTTATCCAGGTTGCACTTAAAAAGGGTTAATGAGATACTCTGCTTGACATGGAGCGTGAGTCTATTCCACAGAAGGAGGTGTCTCTGAGACACATATCTGTCCTGGCAACAAGTCCTACTGATGTCACAGACCAGGTTGAGGTCATGCATGCAAGTTACTTGAGTGGAGCTTGACTTGCGGATATGCAGCAGTCCCATTAAGTGGGGGTTTGAGATTGCTTTGTATGCCAGACAGAGGTCACTTCTGAGAAGTTTGTAGGAGAGTGAGTAGAGGGGCAGGGCCTTTAGTCTATCTGTGTATGGTAGATGTTCAAGGCCATGGATTCTCCTGGTGTGGTGTCTCCAGCTGCTGCATGTGCTTTGTGAGGTACATGCAGAAAGGGGCATTGTACTCAATAATGTGTCTTATAAGGGAATGGATGTTATGACCAGCTTGCCCCTGGGCCATGTAGAAAGCTTTCCATACAACGGAGGCAATATGGTAGTCAAAAGTCAGTTTGCTATCAAACTGTGTGCCCAAGTCCCTTCACAACTGATTCCATGCTTAGAACCTTGTTATTAATGTGATAAATTGTGGGGATATCACTCTCCCCAGAGGGGATGATGATGAATTTTTTGGCATTCAGTTTGAGACCATGTTTCTGGCACCAGTCATTTGTTTGGGCGAGACCCTCTTGGGGGATGTCCACATCACTAGGGAAATTGATGACAGCACCCCAACTTGCAGCCATCTGCAAACTTGGTCGTCCATAGCCCACTGGTTTTATATATTATATATGAAGATATGCGTGTGTGTGTGTGTGTGTGTGTGTGTGTGTGTGTGTGTGTGTGTGTGTGTGTAGAGGAAAAAGAGAGAAAGATAAAAGGTGGATGAAGAAGTTAGTAAAGGGTAAGGTAGAAAGGAAAGTAGGACTGTGTAGGAGAAGCAAGTCAGCCAGTAGTGGAAACCATTTCAAAAGCAGGTGGTGAGAGGGGCAAAAGAGGGAAGGATAGTGGGGCAAGGGAGTGCAGTGCCAAATCATGGCAATGTTTTCATTTGTTTTTCAAAATGTTGTTAGTCACCCAGTTAAAAAACAGTTGGGAGCTAATTGCAGTACAGGTGAAGGATCTCTTCCAGGAAGCATCTGACCATCAGCACTCCCAGGGGTTGGGAGAGTGGCCTAATGGTTAAGGTGCTTACCTTACAAACACAAGGTGCAGGGTTTGAGTCTCACAAGAGATAATTGGCTAGGCTTACAATGGCTCACAAGGGCAGTTTGCCTAGTACTAATCTATGAACCTAATCTATGAACCTATAAGCAGTTGAATAAACAGATGGCTCCCACAAGGCAATTGTGAGTAAACAGAAGGGCAGACCATGATGGGTGTTTGTGATGGAAGGACCAAAAGAGCAGAGGAAAGTAGCACAGAAAGACCCAGAGTAGGTCTTTCTGGCACAACTGGAGGATAACCGTCTATCTGCAGGTAATGAGATTGATGATAACTGTGCAGGGGAATCAGGCACTGATTCTGATGTTAACGGGAACTTACAAGGCTTGTTGCAATACTTAAGCAAGGCAGGTAGGCTCAAGTTATTAGGCTTAATCAGGGTAGATTCATGGCAGGAGGAAGTGGGTGAAAGGCAGATGCTGAATGCATGTCAGGAAGAAGCATACAGTAGGAAGGGTGGCTTGGATAAAGAATTGGCATTTCCCCTTTTACCTTATACATTGTGTTCAGTTGAGGCTGAGGATCTGGGGCAGCTAAGTATAGCAGTGGCCCAACAGTGTGTACAATTACTTTTAAGAGGTAGTTAAGATACGTTTATCATGTCACACATCTCAACAGTAGTCAAGGAGAAGATAGGAAGTGGGGAAGTTTTGAATTGATTGATGCTGATGTGACCCACTCAATGGCAAAGGCAGAGGTGCCAGGGTCAAAGACCCGATGGCAGCTGCAGTTGCCTTGGAAAGAAAGATACCAGAAAAGCTCATGTATAGTGTCACTCATCTGTTCAAGATAAAACAGAAAAACATTTCTGGATTCTGTTCAAGCTGCTTTATTATGAACAAACACATCAGGACTGAGGCTTAGTAACTTTAACTTAGATAAACGTATAAACAATCTGGCTATCTCACACATACATGCTCACTATCTGACTGCACTCTCAAATGGCATTGAACCTAGTACGTGCTTGCTATTTATATGCATCTGCTGTCCTTGGAAATGCTTCTTAAAGGTACAACACTCACACATATGCTACATCCTCCCTCTTTGAGAAATGAGTCATACATTGCTGACGACATTACTTGACATGCAATTATGCAGAACTAAATAGTATAGACAATGATGTCCAGGTTGCTGTGTATTTCACACTACCAAGATGTCTCTTGTACTTCACAACCTCAGATTCTGCAAGGTAGGATCTCAGCTCGGCACATATACCTGCTACTTGACCAATCCGGTCAAAACCTTTCGATGTTTGTATCTTCACTGTCTCTCCTTCTTTCAATGGATGAAGAAATCTGCTCAATTTGTCATAGCTGGACTTCTGGAAATAATGCCTTCTAAATCGTTGGGCTTTGATTGTTCTTTTGTTTTTAACTTTAGGCCTCAACAAACTGGAACTGATAGGTAAAGTCATTATGGTTTGCCTAGATAGAAGTCTCTGAGCAGGCGAGCCAAGTATATATCATTAAGGGTTATGTTTCTGAGATTGCATAAATTCAAAAAATACATTGGTATTGTCTTTGACTTTTCTAGTAATTGCTTTGCACTCCGTACTGCACATTCAGCTAGTCCATTTGACTGTGGGTATTCCGGACTACTAGTAATATGTAAAGTCCCATTCTTTTGCAAATTTCTGAAACAACTGACTGGTAAATTGAGTACCATTGTCTGAGATAAGATTCTGTGGACACCCATGAACTGAGAAATGATGTTTCAACTTAGTGATAACAGTGGACATTAGATTAGATAGTAAATCGATCTCAAACCAGTTCGAATAAGAGTCTACCAACACTAAGTAATGCTGACTGTTCCACTCCAATATGTCAGTGGCTACTGTTGACCAAGGTAGTTCAGGAACTTGACTTAGCTGAAGTGGTTCTCTTTGCAGATGCAGTTTAGTACTACTGCATACTGAGCAAGAAGAAAAAAAACTTTGTCAGTGTCTTTTACTAGAGAAGGCCAAAATGCTACTGCTTTCGCCCTTCTTTTGGTAGATTTGGAACCTGGATGGCTACGATGTAAAATCTGGATATATTCACATTGTAAGGAAGTAGGACCAACAATTTTAGGACTTTTGGAAATAATGCCATCTTCCATCAACATCTCATCTCTGTAAGGAAAATAAGGTTGCAGTTCTGGCAGCACACTAGATTGCTTTGATGGCCATCCGACATTGACAAAGTGTTTGAGGTTTTTCAAAACTGGAACAGTCTTTGTATGATCTCTCAGTTCATCAAGTCTTATGGTAGAAAATGTATGCACTTCCATGACACTGAAGTCAGAATTCTCTGCATCAAACTCTTCTGTTGTATTTCTGGGTGATTTGGATAAGGTATCAGCCAGATAAATAAGTCTGCCTTTTGTATAGACCCTTTTGAAGTTGTCCTTTTGCAATTTGAGCATCATGCTTTGTAATCTTGCTGGAGCAGAATGCATAGGCTTCTTTAAAATCGGAACTAGAGGTTGATGATCAGTTTCGGTTTGAAGAGCTCAATCATAGATATAATCATGAAAATTCCAACATAGCAAACACAATTGCCAAAAGTTCTTTCTCAATTTGAGCATATTGCATTTCAGTTTGGGTAGGAGTTCTAGATGCACAGGCTACTGAATTGCCCACTTGAAGAATAACTGCGCCAAGACCAAATTTTGAAGCATCACAGGAAAGAGTGACTGGTTTATTGACATCATAGTATCTTAATGTAGGTGGGGGGGTGGCAATTTTCTGCTTAAGGCCTTCAAATGCTCTTTGGTGCTGTTCTAATCAAGACAATGCAACATATTTGTGCATCAGCTCTCTCAAAGGCACTGTCAACTCACTGAAATCTGGTATGAACTTGCCCAAATAGTTGACCATATCAAGAAAATGTTGTAGAGCTTGAACATTATCTGGTGCTGGCATGTTAAGAATGGCTGCTTGCTTAGACGGATCTGGTTGTAAGCCAGTGCTAGTAAATAAATTACCTACATATGTAACTTCTGGTAGTCTGTATTTGCACTTCAGAGGATTGAGCTTCAAGTTCACTTCACATGCTCTGTCAAGAACTTTCTTGAGGTTTCTGTCATGCTCTGCTTCACCATTGCCTCCGACCAATAAATCATCTACTGTTATGGCACAAGGATAACCTGAAAAAAAATGCTCCATTGCATGCTGAAAGACTTCCCTTGCAGAATTTATTCCAAATGGCATCCTGAGGAATCTATATCATCCAAATGGGGTACTGGATGTAGTCAGTAGTGAAGATTTGTGATCAAGCATTACTTGCCAAAATGCACTCTTTGCATCCAAGATAGAAAAAATAGTAGCATTTGGTATTAGGGCTGCAACTTCCTAGACTGTTCACATAGGATAATGAGGTCTATTTAATGCTTTGTTCTAATCGCTTGGGTCGATGCATATTTTGATTTTGTCTGAGCCCTTTTTGTGAGCTGATACCATGGATGACACCCATTCAGTAGGTTCTGTAACTGAACAAATTATACCCTGTTGCACTATTTAATCCAGCTGAGCTTTGACTTTGCTCTGCATAGCTATCGGAATTCTAGTTGCTGGTCTGACCATTGAACTGACCTCTGGGTCTAACTTCATAGAATACACAACTGGAAGCTTGCCCAACTTGTGATTAAAAACATCATCATATTTTGAAAAATAGTATCAGTGAAGCTGGAACTGGGACGTGTGTGTATATGATTGACTTCCTTGGTTAAGGAAAGCAGATTCATTCTCAAACTGTCTCTGGGACCTACTAATGACTGCACAGGTCTTCCGACTAAATAAAATAGTAACTTGTAACTATTTCCAGCCAAATAACATGAAAACACTACTGAGCCTTTGGTTTGAATTTCTTCACCTCCATAAGAAACAAATTTCGCAAAACTGGCCACATTAAGTTGCTTACCAGCTATGACTTTAGCAAATATTTCTGCTGACGTAACATTACACTTTGAACCAGTGTCTGCTTTGAGCTCAGTGGGTTTACCATGGATCAGAACAGTACAAAACACTTAGTTTCTTGCCAATACATCTACAGCATTGATCTTTTCATTGACCACTGACATACCATCTACATAGAAATTTGAGCTGTAGCTTTCTATATGATCATCTTGTTGTTTTAAGTGGCCCTTCTTGTAACTGAGTGAGGTTTACTTGATATGAAAAACTTTGGAAGCAGTTCCATTTTTTACACATGTGGCATTGCTGACCAAATGTTAAGCACTCTTCTCTTTTAGACTCATGATTGGCACCACAATTGCAACAGTTAACAAAAAAGCTCGACTTGGGTTTTACTGACTCACCATTGTACTGCACTGAGCATCCTCCTTTAACTGAATTAGTCTTAAAATTTGTTGGAAGACTATGGGACTTCCCGGGAAAACCCACAGGGGCTGCAGTTGCCATGTGCTTAGGCCTGTTTCTGCTAGTGCCAGCCACGTGCTGCATGCTATCTACATTTGCTCTGGAGCCTGCTGAAACCATGCTTTTATCACTTGCAAGCATACTTGTGTGCCTTTCTGTAACTTCATGGACTTGACAAATCTCAATAGCTTTACTCAGCATTAAGTCACTGTCATGAAGCAACATTTTTCTCACAGCAGCATTATTAATACCACACACAAGCCTGTCATTTATTAACTCATCTTTTAAATCACCAAACCTGCATGTTTTATCTTTGTTTCTCAGATCAGTAATATAAGCTGTAAAGGTTTTACCTGTTTTTTGATCTCTTGTGTAAAACAAATGCCTCCCCAATGTAACATTTGTCTGGGGGTTGCACATTTCTCTGAATTTGTGTTTCAAACATTCAGGGTCTTGATTCATCCTGTACAACGATATGACATGTCCCCCATCCTTCATATACTGCTGGTGCATACGCAAATTAATGTTCTTTTTCAATGGCCTCTGACTCAGCTAGGTTTAGCAAAATGAATGCCCTTTTGCATACATCTTGGTCACAGTAAGCTGCTTGTATGAAATATCGTACTCTTGCTCAAATATTTTCCAGTTCTCTGCAATATTCAAATACAAGTGGATATAATCTGCAAAATGCCTCTGCCATTTTAACACATATCAATGAAGGCTTTTGCAAGTATGCATGTACACACACACATATTCATATGCCAGAAATTTATGCCAATGCTTGTAAACTATGCCCAATAACACAATAAGCCTATGAATAACTGAATTCTGTGAAATACTTTGTGAAATAAGCCTCCTTGGCACAAGAACACTTTTGAAATCACTGCACTTTGCAATATCACCTCTTATCTGTGTAAGAAATATTTCAAAAAAACTGTACTGTGCGAATAAACTGGGCATAAAAAGCTCAGAGTAAGACACATTTCAAAGTAACGGCACTTTGCGAATAAACAGTACACAACACACTGAAACACTTCCAAAATGGCTGTACTTTGCTAAATAACTCTTTATAAAAAGCAATCTGTAATGGTAACCCTTAGCAAATAGACACACCCAGCGTAAGAAACTTTTCAAAATGGCTGTATTTTGACTGCACTTCATGAAATAGTTGGACTTTGCATACAATAAATTCTTCAGAATAAATGCACAGTAATAAACATACACTGTAAGCACTTTTGCACAGTTTGAGATACTTCAAATAATTCTAGTTATGCCCTGAATATCTTCAATCAATGTGATACAGTAGCTGATGCCACAAAACAGACATCTGGCAAAAAGCATGCAGTCGCCTTGCTTTATTTATGCTTAATGTGCCCATGTTTGCCCTTTATTACATTTGTTTTGCCCATTTAATCTTTATTCTTGTACTTGTTTCACTCTAAACATACTCATTTTATTTTAAACATGCTCGTTTTAAATTCCGAGGTAACGTTGAACACATTTCTGATATTAGCAAAAATCCAAAAAAGAAAGCTGAGGTAAGGCTCCAGTGTCCAAATAAATGCATAAACCAGTCTTCAGGCGTTGTATAAAATGAAGTCTTCTTTAATGTCACACAAGCGCTTTCACAAAATGCTTATTCAGGTGTATGAGTAACATAATTAACTACACCTATTTATATGCCTAAATTAATCACATGACCTAACAGTCTACTAAAATTAAAGTTATACAGTCACACAATGAATTAAAAGTAAATATGTATGAAAGTGCTGGCATCAACCATCATATTACTTCATTAAAGATATATATACATATGTAAACATAAAAATATATATTTATTCACCTAAAAATATATATAATAAAACATTTAAATGCTCATAGATATGTGAGTCTTACTTTATTAAATAAAAATACATATATAAAAATACATATATAAATATATATATGATCACAACAAACCTAGTATCACAACTATCTACGTAGCCCCTTTTTCTCAAGATGGGTTTAATGGGCATGCTGTCATTGAGCCCATGGCCGAAATTAGCTCTCAACATAACTATCCATTTGGCCTCTATCTCTTCAGTTCTATCTCTAATATCCCCACATTTCAGGTTTTCATATGTTCTTGCAACTATCATAAACTTGAATGTGTGCTGTTTACCTACTTTAGAAACATGATTAGACAAGGCATTATTTTCAGATCCCTTCCCTATGTGGTATATATGCTCCCTAATTCTTTCTTTTAAACTACGATCTGTTTTGCCTATATAGAAACTATTGCATAAACAGCAAGTAGCAAGATATACCACATGTGTAGTCACGCATGTTCCACTAACCCTGATATCAAAAACTATACCTGTATCTGGATGTCTAAAACATACATCTTTATTAATAAACTGACATTGCTTACAATTACCACATGGTTTTGTGCCGATGGAATTAACTGTTGTTACACTATCTCTACTGTTACATAGCCTTCTTTTAAGATTCTTTTTATTTTTGAAGGTAAACTGTGGTCTCGAACCTACCACGTTACTAATGATAGGATCAGTCATAAGAATCTTCCAGTGATTATTAATAATACTGGTATATCTCCCAACATCCCTTGAATAGGATATATTAACCTTCAGGTTATTATCTCTCTCATTTATTTCCCGATGGTATTTATCCGAAAAGTATGGTCTAGCCCTTGTCTCCCTCAATCGTTTTACATTCATAAAACCATCTGCTATAATATTTCTCTCATACCCTCTCTCTTCCAATTCATAGCAGGTTTTAATAAGTTGCTTCTCAAATTCATCCTTATTAGCACTTAATCTAGATGCTCTAAAAATTGATTTTGAGCAACATTTCTAAATACATATCTGGGATGCATACTCTCTCTTGATAACAGAGTGTTAACATGACATTCTTTCCTGTAAAGTTTAGTGCTAATAGTGCCTGAAATTCCCTTTTCTAAAAGTACATCTAAGAAACTAATCCTCTCTGCAGAGTAATTTAAGGTAAATTTCAAAAATCGTGTTGTATTATTAATATATTCAACAAACGCTAACAAATCTGTTACTGTTCCCCCCCACAAAATAAAAAGATCATCGACAAACCTCCTATAGAATAATACCAAGTCACTATAGGGTCCTTTAAATACATATTCTGTCTCCCATGCCAACATAACGGCATTTGCATATGTGTTGGAACATGAGCTCCCCATCGCTACACCATTCTTTTGATAGTAAACTTGGTTCTTAAACAAAAACACATTGTTCATAAGTACTGTATTCATCAATTCATGCAATGTTCTCACTTCATCAGGTTTATACAAACTAATTTTGGTCATAAGTTCACTAAATAACTCTAGACCCACTGTGTTAGGAATAACAGTAAATAATGAAACAACATCTAGTGTTACTAATAAAAAAACAGAACTTATTTTACCCTGTTGCATATATACATATAGATCATTAAGAAATTGTTCAGTGTCTTTAAGAATAAATTCAGATTTATCTATAATTGGTTTTAACTTTTTATCTAAATATATGGATAGTGCCTCTGTGCACCACCCACTACTTGAGACTATAGGTCTCATAGGGGGTCTAACAGGGTTCTTATGAATCTTAGGCAAACCCTGTATGTGGGGAATAGTATACTTGGTACTAGTAAAATATTCACTTAGTTCTTTACTAATAAGATGTGTTTGTTCTAGTTGCCTAACATTATTATTAACTGATGTAACCATTTCTTTAACATCAGAGTATCTAATCTTCTGATAAAAATCAGTATTGTCAAGCATCTCATACATCAGAACATCATAGAACTCACTGTCCAAGACAACTATACGCCCACCCTTATCTGCTGGTCTAATGACCAAGTCAGCATCATTTTCAAGTTTATAAAGGGCTTGAAATTCACTTTTACTGAGGTTGTGCCATTTATTACTACATTTCTTATCATTGTAAGTTTTATATATATCATCTATAACAATCTGTTCAAATGCATTAATCAATGCTGTCTGTTTGGGGACAAAAGTGCTAGGTCTAGTAAAAACATAGCCATCATTCACTGCATTCTGCTGGAATAAATATTTCAACATCAAGTTTCTTGTGAACATCTTAACATCAAAAATTATATCTGTGATACTCATATCGCTAGAAGGTATAAAAGATAAACCTTTCGAGAGTACATTAATTTCTGAGCTTGTTAAAACACGCTTAGAAAGATTCGTTATATATGTCTTACTTGTTGGAAAGCTTTCTTTATGGTGTAGGTATTGTCCTTCACTTCTTCGTACTTTCTTTTGTACCGAGTATTGCTCCTGCCCTGGTTTGATACTTCTGCCCCTGGGAGCCTCTCCGATTCCCTGGGGTGTCCCTCATAGGAAGCGGAAAATTTAGACTATGATTAACTGCAATAACAGCTTCTTTCAACATAGACGGTTGCTCACGTTGAAGAGTACCCAATACTTCATCCTCCGCTCCCCTGTGTACTTCTGCGGTAGTCAGGACGACCTTTCTCCTCGCACCCATCACATCACTAGAATTCACTACTGGCGAATTTGTCTGGATGCGTAAAGCATCATTCGCCATGCTTTCTAAATGCAATGTCGCTCCACACTGTTGTACTGACAAAGTGCCATTTTCGACCTCAACGGCTCCTATGCTGACGTCATTCCGTCGTTCATCATCCGACCTGGGTTGCCTGGTTTCACTAAATGTTGTATCACGTGGCCAAGTGAAGATATTGCCTAAGGCAAAGTCCTGGCGATCTCTTCTTAGTTTCTTCAGTTTCATTTGTAAAAGTTTACGCTTATACGTGTTAACATTATCTACAGTTTCTGATAGCAGTCTTGCGAACACATCTCCATTATATTTAGTGCATAGTTGCGAGTAGTTGGTCTTCACCTCTCCTACGAGAATCAGTTCTTTTCTTTCTGCAGCACTGATTAACAATTTAATATAACTCATACTGGTCGCAATATTTAATTTCTGCCATTCACTAACAAGTACAGAGTCTCGGTCAGCCTGGGCTGGCATTTTCAATATTCTCAGGCCTCGTGGTATCAAGTTTTCAGCCAGACAAACTTGCAGATGAAATTTCTCATACTGCAGCCTAGCTAATTTCGACATATTTTTCTCTAATGTCAATAAATCAGTACGAAGTAGTAGAAAGTCAATTTCAGATTCACTGTCACCATCAATAGTTAAATCTCTATTTAAAAGAGGGTTCTCTCGATCAGTAACTTTAGAAATAAACAGTTCAGCACTTAAATCAGGTTGTTGAGCATTGGAAATGCTATTTGAAGGATTAGTTTCAGGTGAATAATCAAGTTCAATTTCATCCATACCACTGGCCATAACTTTGGTGTTATCAGGCAAAGAGAGAAGTAATAAAACAATACAAAAAATGCCCAATAACCACCAAATACCTCTGCAAAAAAACTTGATACAAGCAAAAATCCAAAAAAGAAAGCTGAGGTAAGGCTCCAGTGTCCAAATAAATGCATAAACCAGTCTTCAGGCGTTGTATAAAATGAAGTCTTCTTTAATGTCACACAAGCGCTTTCACACAATGCTTCTTCAGGTGTATGAGTAACATAATTAACTACACCTATTTATATGCCTAAATTAATCACATGACCTAACAGTCTACTAAAATTAAAGTTATACAGTCACACAATGAATTAAAAGTAAATATGTATGAAAGTGCTGGCATCAACCATCATATTACTTCATTAAAGATATATATACATATGTAAACATAAAAATATATATTTATTCACCTAAAAATATATATAATAAAACATTTAAATGCTCATAGATATGTGAGTCTTACTTTATTAAATAAAAATACATATATAAAAATACATATATAAAATATATATATGATCACAACAAACCTAGTATCACAACTATCTACGTAGCCCCCTTTTTCTCAAGATGGGTTTAATGGGCATGCTGTCATTGAGCCCATGGCCGAAATTAGCTCTCAACATAACTCTCCATTTGGCCTCTATCTCTTCAGTTCTATCTCTAATATCCCCACATTTCAGGTTTTCATATGTTCTTGCAACTATCATAAACTTGAATGTGTGCTGTTTACCTACTTTAGAAACATGTTTAGACAAGGCATTATTTTCAGATCCCTTCCCTATGTGGTATATATGCTCCCTAATTCTTTATTTTGAACTACGATCTGTTTTGCCTATATAGAAACTATTGCATAAACAGCAAGTAGCAAGATATACCACATGTGTAGTCACGCATGTTCCACTAACCCTGATATCAAAAACTATACCTGTATCTGGATGTCTAAAACATACATCTTTATTAATAAACTGACATTGCTTACAATTACCACATGGTTAAGAATTAGGGAGCATATATACCACATAGGGAAGGGATCTGAAAATAATGCCCTGTCTAAACATGTTTCTAAAGTAGGTAAACAGCACACATTCAAGTTTATGATAGTTGCAAGAACATATGAAAACCTGAAATGTGGGGATATTAGAGATAGAACTGAAGAGATAGAGGCCAAATGGATAGTTATGTTGAGAGCTAATTTCGGCCATGGGCTCAATGACAGCATGCCCATTAAACCCATCTTGAGAAAAAGGGGGCTACGTAGATAGTTGTGATACTAGGTTTGTTGTGATCATATATATATTTTATATATGTATTTTTATATATGTATTTTTATTTAATAAAGTAAGACTCACATATCTATGAGCATTTAAATGTTTTATTATATATATTTTAGGTGAATAAATATATATTTTTATGTTTACATATGTATATATATCTTTAATGAAGTAATATGATGGTTGATGCCAGCACTTTCATACATATTTACTTTTAATTCATTGTGTGACTGTATAACTTTAATTTTAGTAGACTGTTAGGTCATGTGATTAATTTAGGCATATAAATAGGTGTAGTTAATTATGTTACTCATACACCTGAAGAAGCATTGTGTGAAAGCGCTTGTGTGACATTAAAGAAGACTTCATTTTATACAACGCCTGAAGACTGGTTTATGCATTTATTTGGACACTGGAGCCTTACCTCAGCTTTCTTTTTTGGATTTTTGCTTGTATCAAGTTTTTTTGCAGAGGTATTTGGTGGTTATTGGGCACTTTTTGTATTGTTTTATTACTTCTCTCTTTGCCTGATAACACCAAAGTTATGGCCAGTGGTATGGATAAAATTGAACTTGATTATTCACCTGAAACTAATCCTTCAAATAGCATTTCCAATGCTCAACAACCTGATTTAAGTGCTGAACTGTTTATTTCTAAAGTTACTGATCGAGAGAACCCTCTTTTAAATAGAGATTTAACTATTGATGGTGACAGTGAATCTGAAATTGAATTTCTACTACTTCGTACTGATTTATTGACATTAGAGAAAAATATGTCAAATTTAGCTAGGCTGCAGTATGAGAAATTTCATCTGCAAGTTTGTCTGACTGAAAACTTGATACCACGAGGCCTGAGAATATTGAAAATGCCAGCCCAGGCTGACCGAGACTCTGTACTTGTTAGTGAATGGCAGAAATTAAATATTGCGACCAGTATGAGTTATATTAAATTGTTAATCAGTGCTGCAGAAAGAAAAGAACTGATTCTCGTAGGAGAGGTGAAGACCAACTACTTGCAACTATGCACTAAATATAATGGAGATGTGTTCGCAAGACTGCTATCAGAAACTGTAGATAATGTTAACACGTATAAGCGTAAACTTTTACAAATGAAACTGAAGAAACTAAGAAGAGATCGCCAGGACTTTGCCTTAGGTAATATATTCACTTGGCCACGTGATACAACATTTAGTGAAACTAGGCAACCCAGGTCGGATGATGAACGACGGAATGATGTCAGCATAGGAGCCGTTGAGGTCGAAAATGGCGCTTTGTCAGTACAACAGTGTGGAGCGACATTGCATTTAGAAAGCATGGCGAATGATGCTTTACGCATCCAGACAAATTCGCCAGTAGTGAATTCTAGTGATGTGATAGGTGCGAGGAGAAAGGTCGTCCTGACTACCGCAGAAGTACACAGGGGAGCGGAGGATGAAGTATTGGGTACTCTTCAACGTGAGCAACCGTCTAAGTTGAAAGAAGCTGTTATTGCAGTTAATCATAGTCTAAATTTTCCGCTTCCTATGAGGGACACCCCAGGGAATCGGAGAGGCTCCCAGGGGCAGAAGTATCAAACCAGGGGCAGGAGCAATACTCGGTACAAAAGAAAGTACGAAGAAGTGAAGGACAATACCTACACCATAAAGAAAGCTTTCCAACAAGTAAGACATATATAACGAATCTTTCTAAGCGTGTTTTAACAAGCTCAGAAATTAATGTACTCTCGAAAGGTTTATCTTTTATACCTTCTAGCGATATGAGTATCACAGATATAATTTTTGATGTTAAGATGTTCACAAGAAACTTGATGTTGAAATATTTATTCCAGCAGAATGCAGTGAATGATGGCTATGTTTTTACTAGACCTAGCACTTTTGTCCCCAAACAGACAGCATTGATTAATGGATTTTGAACAGATTGTTATAGATGATATATATAAAACTTACAATGATAAGAAATGTAGTAATAAATGGCACAACCTCAGTAAAAGTGAATTTGAAGCCCTTTATAAACTTGAAAATGATGCTGACTTGGTCATTAGACCAGCAGATAAGGGTGGCCGTATAGTTGTCTTGGACAGTGAGTTCTATGATGTTCTGATGTATGAGATGCTTGACAATACTGATTTTTATCAGAAGATTAGATACTCTGATGTTAAAGAAATGGTTACATCAGTTAATAATAATGTTAGGCAACTAGAACAAACACATCTTATTAGTAAAGAACTAAGTGAATATTTTACTAGTACCAAGTATACTATTCCCCACATACAGGGTTTGCCTAAGATTCATAAGAACCCTGTTAGACCCCCTATGAGACCTATAGTCTCAAGTAGTGGGTGGTGCACGGAGGCACTATCCATATATTTAGATAAAAAGTTAAAACCAATTATAGATAAATCTGAATTTATTCTTAAAGACTTTGAACAATTTCTTAATGATCTATATGTATATATGCAACAGGGTAAAATAAGTTCTGGTTTTTTATTAGTAACACTAGATGTTGTTTCATTATTTACTGTTATTCCTAACACAGTGGGTCTAGAGTTATTTAGTGAACTTATGACCAGAATTAGTTTGTATAAACCTGATGAAGTGAGAACATTGCATGAATTGATGAATATAGTACTTATGAACAATGTGTTTTTGTTTAAGAACCAAGTTTACTATCAAAGAATGGTGTAGCGATGGGGAGCTCATGTTCCAACACATATGCAAATGCCGTTATGTTGGCATGGGAGACAGAATATGTATTTAAAGGACCCTATAGTGACTTGGTATTATTCTATAGGAGGTTTGTCGATGATCTTTTTATTTTGTGGGGGGGAACAGTAACAGATTTGTTAGCGTTTGTTGAATATATTAATAATACAACACGATTTTTGAAATTTACCTTAAATTACTCTGCAGAGAGGATTAGTTTCTTAGATGTACTTTTAGAAAAGGGAATTTCAGGCACTATTAGCACTAAACTTTACAGGAAAGAATGTCATGTTAACACTCTGTTATCAAGAGAGAGTATGCATCCCAGATATGTATTTAGAAATGTTGCTCAAAATCAATTTTTTAGAGCATCTAGATTAAGTGCTAATAAGGATGAATTTGAGAAGCAACTTATTAAAACCTGCTATGAATTGGAAGAGAGAGGGTATGAGAGAAATATTATAGCAGATGGTTTTATGAATGTAAAACGACTGAGGGAGACAAGGGCTAGACCATACTTTTCGGATAAATACCATCGGGAAATAAATGAGAGAGATACTAACCTGAAGGTTAATATATCCTATTCAAGGGATGTTGGGAGATATACCAGTATTATTAATAATCACTGGAAGATTCTTATGACTGATCCTATCATTAGTAACGTGGTAGGTTCGAGACCACAGTTTACCTTCAAAAATAAAAAGAATCTTAAAAGAAGGCTATGTAACAGTAGAGATAGTGTAACAACAGTTAATTCCATCGGCACAAAACCATGTGGTAATTTTAAGCAATGTCAGTTTATTAATAAAGATGTATGTTTTAGACATCCAGATACAGGTATAGTTTTTGATATCAGGGTTAGTGGAACATGCGTGACTACACATGTGGTATATCTTGCTACTTGCTGTTTATGCAATAGTTTCTATATAGGCAAAACAGATCGTAGTTTAAAAGAAAGAATTAGGGAGCATATATACCACATAGAGAAGGGATCTGAAAATAATGCCTTGTCTAAACATGTTTCTAAAGTAGGTAAACAGCACACATTCAAGTTTATGATAGTTGCAAGAACATATGAAAACCTGAAATGTGGGGATATTAGAGATAGAACTGAAGAGATAGAGGCCAAATGGATAGTTATGTTGAGAGCTAATTTCGGCCATGGGCTCAATGACAGCATGCCCATTAAACCCATCTTGAGAAAAAGGGGGCTACGTAGACAGTTGTGATACTAGGTTTGCTGTGATCATATATATGTTTTATATATGTATTTTTATATATGTATTTTTATTTAATAAAGTAAGACTCACATATCTATGAGCATTTAAATGTTTTATTATATATATTTTTAGGTGAATAAATATATATTTTTATGTTTACATATGTATATATATCTTTAATGAAGTAATATGATGGTTGATGCCAGCACTTTCATACATATTTACTTTTAATTCATTGTGTGACTGTATAACTTTAATTTTAGTAGACTGTTAGGTCATGTGATTAATTTAGGCATATAAATAGGTGTAGTTAATTATGTTACTCATACACCTGAAGAAGCATTGTGTGAAAGCGCTTGTGTGACATTAAAGAAGACTTCATTTTATACAACGCCTGAAGACTGGTTTATGCATTTATTTGGACACTGGAGCCTTACCTCAGCTTTCTTTTTTGGATTTTTGCTTGTATCAAGTTTTTTTGCAGAGGTATTTGGTGGTTATTGGGCACTTTTTGTATTGTTTTATTACCTTTCTGATATTGTTTTATCAAATATCTTAACTTCGAACATTTCATTTAATTAATAAACTTTTTGTGCCTTTTGTTTGGTTAATAAACATTTCCATGCTATTTGTTTGCTTAATAATGCATTCCTTGCCCCTATAATGCTCTGTTTTATATTTTTAATAAAATAAGTTGTTTGTGCAAGTTTTCATTACCTTTAGTTCATGTCTGGCCCTTTTCTTATCTTGTATCACTTAATTTACCTTCACGGTTAACTCTGCACCTTATAACTCTGAAAAGCAGTCTCTGGAATCCTGGTTCTAAAACCATGTTGACCGTCGGGTCAGGATAAAGCAGACAAATATTTGTGGGTTCTATTCAAGCAGCTTTTTTACGCACAAACACATCAGGATTGAGGCTTAGTAACTTTAACTTAGATAAACTTATAAACATCTGGCTATCTCACACATACATGCTCATTCTCTGGCTTCACTCTCAAAATGGCACTGAAGCTAGCATGTGCTTGCTATTTATATGCATGTGCTGTCCTTGGAAATGCTTCTTAAAGGTATAACACTCACACATATTCCATATATATAGGTCATGGGACAAATGGGTTTTGGGTTTCATTTATTTCAGGTTGAGATGAAAATTTGTAAGATTTGATCAGTGCTCTAACCCGGTAAGCAAATTTAAATAAATAAGTAAAATGAATAAATAAATGTTTGTGGTGTTGGAGAAGGATCCCAGGCAGGGTTTGCTTCTCTTGGCTTATTTCTTAACAATAAGGGAAGCATAGCGATTGAGTGGGTGTGAACACATGGCTATGGCATGAGTATTTTCATAAGTTATAGACACTGGACAAATCACTTCGCTGGGAGTCCAGACGAATCTTCGCTAAGGACTATGAATGGTAAGGTAGGCGGACTCACAAAAGAAGGGCAGGATGAGGACGAGGTTAAGTCTAGGACTTGCTGTAAGTGGATGTCTTGCAGGTTTTCACATGCATGCTCAGTTTGTGATGATCCCCCTGGTGGGGTGAAGTGGTGGAGGCGAGAGTCAGGGCAAAGAAGTAAAGTGCCTTTTAAGATGGACAAGACTGGCAAAGAACTACATATAGGATAGTTGAAGTTGAAAGAGAGAGGGATGTCATTAGTGGCCCAAGAGGCTGTGGCATTCTCCTTTAGGAATTCATAGACTGAGTGCTAGGCTTCAGCATTATCTGAATGCAGTCATAGTGCAAGAACTCAGAGATGATTTTCTTGAGGGTTTTCCCTTACATTGCAGCCCATGTACTTAAAAGGTTTATCAATGCTTGAGATCATTCAAAGTCAAAGAACATACTTTGCACACTTTACTAGATAAAGAAGAAGTCAAAGTGGGCAGGATTTAGGGGTCATTAAGCCTGTATCCTTATTTGGATATTCTTTAATCACCTCTGGGCTTGGTACCACAAAAAAACAGATATTTGCTTCCTCATTCATCACTTGTTTTTTTCCAGTAGGAGCATCCAGGAATGATCACATAGATAGGAAGGATAAAAGAGTACAGCATGCATCGTGCGATAATGCAGTGAAGGTGATAGCAAGTTTTCTGGTCCCTGCTTGTTCACGATCAACAATGAGTCAGTTTTCACTTATTGCCTATTCAGTATGACTTGCCTGAGTTAGAAATGTCCTTGGAGGATAAGTTTTACTTTGATAAAGTCATTTCTGTTAGTTGCATGGTAGTGTGTGTGAAATGTAGCTTGGCACTGCAGTGGATATGGGAACAAAAGTTCAAAAGCAGTACACTACCTGGATGTTTTTTTTTTGTCAAGGAAGATCAGGGGGAATGCAAAAATGAGTCCAAGCATTTTTGGACTTGTGCTGGGAGTCAGGAGTTCCTTAGTTAAGGACATGCAAGAAGAACCCGGCTAGTGTACTGAAATTTTTAGGTGTCACCATTGATATCACTGAAGGGTTATTTTGGCTATTGGAGAAAAAGCGTGCAAACTGAGAAATAAAATGGAGTTGATGTTGGGTATGGGAAAAACTAGGGACAAAGAGGTGATGGAACTGCTTGTCAAGCAATTGGTCCAGGTAGACCTTCTAGTAAATCATTAGCAATCCTATTTAAGGGTGGGAAAAACATCACTGATTTAGGGTGCCTCAAAGGATGAAAGAGGATTTAAAGGTTTGACAATGGTTCTTAGAGTACTTTAATGGCATTTTCAGGTGGCAGGAGGATTTAATTTCTTCAGATGAGTTACAGTTTTATACAAATGCATCAGCCAGTGTTGGGATGGGTGTTTCCTTTTAAAGGCAAAGGGTTTGTGGCAGGCTGGCCATCGGAGTAGTCCTGGAGTTTAAGAGGAGGTGATTGCCTTTTTGTAATTGATGCTGATTTTAGCTGCTGTTGGTGTGACACAGGGAGTTGAGGAACAAGAAGCTGGTTTTCTACCTGGATAATGCAGAGGTAGTACAGATATTAACAAAAAGATCTGCTAAATCTGTAACTCTTCAGATATTGCTGAAGAATGTGGTCTTGCATTCTCTTCAGACTAATCTCTCATTTGCTGCTAAGTATGTCCCAGATAGGTGAAATGCACTTGCTAATAGTTTATCTCACTTCCAACTTTATAGGTTATGAGTGTTAGCTTTAGATGCAGAAGCATAGCCAGAAACAGTTGACAAAGGACATATGGGGAATTTGGAGGTTATAACAAGGTGAATGGTACAGCAGGCATGGGCTAGCTCCACCAAGAAGGCATACAATCTGGTCTTGTGGTCATTTAATGCTTTTATCAGGAAGTTGCTATACAGGAAGCGCAGGTAGTCAGTTCCTCTGGTGGCACATTATTTAGTGAGCAGGTGGGAAATGTGTAAGTCTGTATATTATATCAGAGTTCACAGACTGGCACTGAGCACTGAGCACAGTTGCTCAGTTTTGGGGTTACACTGATGTTATCTAACCTTGCCTAGTGCCGAGGATTTTGAATGGGTGAAGAGTGCCTCAGCTGATGTTATACCACCTACTGCTAATAGTGGTGTTAGAAAGCTTACATGTGGTCTCCTCTTCAGGTGGTCTGTATGTCTTGCGGGTGACTTTGGCTTTTCTTCCTTATGAAGGGGCATTTAAGATTTGTGAACTGTTGAGTTCATTGAGATGAGCTGAAGTGAGTGTGACTGGGGAATCTATTTTAGTTTGGCTGGCAATACAAAAGATGGACTAAGCTGGTCAGCAGATTGTGTTGGAGAGAAGTGAAGATGGCTTGTCATGTCAAGTGAGATAGACATTTGCATGGAAGAAGGTATCTCATTTTCTAAAGGAAGGTTTAGTTTTAGATGTCTGGATGACAGACGTACAGCCTAGACATTTTCATATGATTCTAAAAAAACATTGTAGTGTAAAAGGGTAGTCGAGGGTAACTATTCATCTCATTCATTTAGGGCTGGAGTGGTGTCGGATCTGGCTGCTGTGAGGAATTCAGTTGAGATGATTACACGTAACGGTAGATGGTTGTCTGAGACTTTAGTAGTTATATGAGGTAGTAATTGTTAGCTGCTGTGTTAATTCTGCAGGTATAATGCTATGTTGTATTGAATAGTTGTGTAGCTGTGTTTGTTTTTCAGAATATAAGGAGATTTTCATTACTGGACACTCTCATGTGTTATGGGTGTCAATCAGAGCACTAGTTAGACTGGGAGGAAGGCAGCTGGGATATGACTCAACTTGGAAGTTGTCTGGAAGGAAGGAGAGTCATGAGGTGACATCAGCTCTTACCTGTAGTGAATGAGCTTTGCACAGTGGGTTTTGTTCACAATGTCGTTATTCTACATTTTGAGGTAATGACTTGGTAAGAGATCCTAATCATAGATTGCTCTCAAACATTATTAAAGATTTGTTATGTGTGTGACAGAGATTTCCCACAGCTATCATTGCAAACTCTGTGTGAATTCCCAGATTGGTTGTGTGAGGAGCCATTAAGTTTTCTGCAGTTGAAACATTGCAAAGCGTTATTAGTAGCAGGATAGCTACAGCGCCTTATTCTTTAGGTATGGGAGTGGTCGAAAGGTACGATTTTGCAGATATGGGCTAAGTATGTTTTACAGATGACAGGATGCTTGAGTGATTTAGGTTTGGACTAATTCAGTATTCAGTACTTCCGCGGTGGTGCAGCGGTAGCGTTGTTGCCTCACAGCAAGAGGTTCTCCCGTTCAATTCTTGGCTGGAGTGCAGGGAGTGCCTTCTGTGTGGAGTCTGCATGTCCTCCCCGTGGTTGGGTGGACGTTCGAAAGACATGAGTAAATGGACATGCCTTCATTGAAGGTTGAATGTCGAGCTGGCACCTCGGCGTTCATCAAAATCTACTGCTAATCATTAGCGGACTGGAGTTCCCCTGTGGCGACCCCTAACCAGGAAAAGCCAAAAGACAACAACAACTAATTCAGTATTCACATAGTTCTGTTTTAACAGGATGTGTGAACCAGAAGGGTAATTACAGGTGAAAAAGTGGGAAACAGGGTGGTTGTATGCAGCCTGGTGTGCTGGTTTGGTCAGGTGACCCCCCCTCCTTTTTTCTTTGGCTTTGGCAAGTGCATCCATGGTGTCAGTGAGTAGTCTCTACTCTGCTCAGTGGTGAGAAGGATTGCATTTGAGGGAGCTGTCTGGAACACTGTTTGGGAGGCTGAGCAGTATATGAATGTTGCCATCCCCTTGTTTTTTTTTTTTCAGTTATTGGAAGTTTATTATTATGTGATGGTTTGGATTTTTTTGTCACATTCACTTCAGTATTACAATGTGACTAAAGTTGCAAATGATGGCCTGGAAGATTAACAAAGATTGGTGACATGGCAACAATTTTGCGTATTTATTTTGATCAAGAAGGTTGCATGGATAATTGCATGTAATCTGTACAAATACATATTGAAAACATAGGTTGATATTCATAGTAAATGGTGTTACAGTACAAAGTACCTTGCAGTGGTATGCAGAGTTGAACTGCAGTACCATTTTCCACTTCATAGTCATAACCCTTTCCCAAAAGGGCAGCATCTCATTACCTGGGAATCTACATGATTATAAATCAATCCACTGATCCACTGTGCAGCTGGATGAAGAACACATTAGAGTGCCCATCACTTGTACTACTGTATAGTACAGGTACCAACAAGACCACACTAGCAAGGCACACTGGCAATCGTCTATGTTGTGCTCTGTAACTCACTGACTAAAGCACACGGGTTCTAGCAACAATGGGGAGATAATAATCGGAATGATGTTGTAAAATATATAAAATGCACAGTCTTGCATATCTTACAACTGACTCTCAATACCAGCCATAGAATTCTACAAAAAAAAAAAAAAAAAAGCATACGTGAATTTGATGTAACGAATAAAATTAAGATTGAATTGTAGGGTTGGACATACTCTCTCAGGACTGAGAACACAGCGAGAATTGCGCTCCACAGAGCTGATGATGAAGTAAATATGACTGCTCTGATCTTAAATTAAATAATGGAGCCTAAATTTTCAATTGATCAAGAGTCAGTCTAAAAGTGTATGCAAGTGTTTTTTTGAAGTTCAGATATTATGAAGCAATGACTAATCTCTCCTAGAACTTGCATAAACATGTATATAAACAACAGTAAAATAAAACACTATAGAGGATACCAACAACTGTTTAAGGCACTCATTAGCACCAAGATACAAAAAGAGAGGAGAAAACAAAGAAATTATGCATGATGAGTCTTTGTTTTAGTTGCTAAGCACATCCTTGATGTACCATGGATGTCTCCACACATACCACACTGCGTATGTTCTAGTGCAAAAAAATATATATTGTTTATAACTATGCAAAAGAACAAGAACGTGGTGTAGATAATTGGTTCAACAAACAAATGAACAAAAGTAAATCAAAAACAGAAGAGGATGAACCAAACCACAGCAGGCAGCAGATAAAACAAGAGTTCCGTTTAACTGTTTATAACTACATTGTGAGCTACTCTGATTGCAGCACACATAAACCTAATTTCAACTGCAGCTCAAAAATTGGAGGATCTTCACTTTTAAGGATGGAATGACATGCTAAATGTTAGCAGTGTTATCCTGGTTTAGAGCTCTGGCCTGGTCTCACCACAGAAGTACCATCTCCTAATTAACCTTCTGTACCAGAGACTGAAGAGTGTGTACCCAATAAGGAGTGTTTAAACTCGAGATGAGCACTGTGTGAGTGCAAAAACATGAATCCATGCCTAAGCTCAACATCGCAGGTACTGCAATATGTCTGCTATCTTTCAGGTTAGAAATATAACAGAATTTCATTCTATGACTGATTATGATCAGTATTATGACTGCAGACATCTTTAAAATGATGCTTTCTTATTTGTTTGGTATATTTAATTGTTTAATAATTGCCTACCTCATAAGCAAGCTTATCCCTTAAAATGATCTTTTCTTTTCTTATTTTAAAATTATCCATAACTTCCTGCCCAACACTGTTTGCCCATTCAGAAGCAGGGACGAACACAGTTGAATCAGTCACAGAATTGGATGCACAGACTTAAGCATGTCCCCAAACAGGTTATAACTGCCACAACAACCACATGCAAAGCAGTAAGGAAGTAGAAGTAAACCAGATGTAATCAATGTGACTCTTTTATAAAGGAAGAGGATGCCATACACTGATGAGAAGTAGAGGTAAGACTGAAGCAGTGAATGTTGCTGACAGTAAGTCAATAAATACATGTATTGGATCAGGTATTTGATTTTACTAATAAGCAGTTGTCATCAAATGGTTTTGATCTTTTAAACAAAGAGCGTACATGTTCCAGGGAGAAGAAACCCATTAGGGACACCATAAATTCTTACCAGGGATAGTGCCCACAACCCTCCTGGACATGGGCAGTCACCACAAAATGCAATCTTGGGTATTGACTAGCACTTCTATGGTATTACATTGTGTTGAAATGGCCAGGCTTAAAATGACCTCTGGGTTGATAGCCTAGTAATCTCTTCTGATCCTATAATCCTATTAGTACATACATTGAATGACTTTAGGCTTCATGTTAGATGTTCAAATTTGAAATACTTTTCAAAATGATGTTGCAGTATTTACACTGGACATTTAACTAAAAATATTACCTTTAAACCTTATCTTTACAAGCACTCTAGAGAGTTTGCAGTCTCTGTTTGTAAATGATGTAAGGAAACTATGTTATAAACCTCCAAGGTAAAAGTTGTACAATCTAATTAACAGGGAATGAAAGGTTATGAATTCCCTTAGGTCAGATAATTCTTTAGATTTTAAATGCTGACAAGGGTGGCAAATTGTTCTTAATGAATCAGGATGATTATGTGGGGGTCAAAAGCAACATATTATCAGGTGCTTATTTTTATGAGGTGATGTGTATTCACAAATTAAAGGTGCTCATAGAAAAACAGATGACCAAATGACTTGATGCTATAAGGAGACATTTCTATAGATCTGTTTAAATTTTTGATTGTAGAACATCTAAAATGGGTGCACCTTTTGGTATACGCAAAGACCTTCTACTGATTAGACTTGTGGTTTTGGCCAGTGGGTCAAATACTGAATTATTGCCCATTTATTTGTATAAGTAGTTAAAATGTTTCCTTATGAATATAAAATATTTTCTTAGTGATATATGGTACTTTGTTCTACCTGTTGAGACACTTTGTTAAAAACAATAACACCAAGAACTGTATTTTTGCAGTGGTAGACATTTTCTAAGTAAATACTTGCATTCTCTATGAACAAGAATTTCATTTTGCTAGAAACTAGTTGTCCACACATTAACCTCTTACAAAAGAACCTATTAACACCTTGTGTTTGTAAATGGAGTTGATTTTATATATCAACTGTTTTGTTCTTCATAAGAAATACTATAAACAATAAACAACTGGGAGCAATTAGTTCAGCCTCTTTAGCAAACATAATATTCTAGCAATTGGACAAATGAATACTTGTATAAATTACAACATTTTGAAAATGCCATTTCTATGGATGTTACACTGATGTCCTTTTTAAATCAGGGATTCAAACAAAGTTTGATAAATTAGAGAGTGGAATGAAAAGAACATTAAACAGGGTAAGTAATTTCTAAAGTATACAGGGAGCCAACATTTATCAACAAGTATTTGTCCAAATGCCTTTAAGAAGCCACACCACATCATCTTGGCATAAGACGACCTTTATTAATCCGAATCTCTTAATCACAGAATTATTAATCATGGAATGTATTAGTCACAGAATTTATTACTTGCAGAATTTATTAATCATAGAATTTATTAAATACAATACAATCCATAACTTCAAACATAATGAATTACAGTAGGCAACATCACCCTCTCACCTCCATCCAACCATAATGTAAGCAGCATTACCCCACTGTTCGCGTATGCAAACGTCACACCAGAAGCAGTGTGACACCACACTCTTCAATAACCAATCAACCACCTTGTAAAACCCAAAACATAAACACCAGAGGGGGGAAAGAAGAGGGACATTCCAGACCCTCTTCTCTGCCTGCCAAGCCTACAGACATTTGTAAACCCATAACATGCTGACTAAAAAAAAAAAAAAAAAGAATGTCAGTGAGAGTAGGCCCAAGCTCACATCTAAACGTGATATTCCCACTCTACTCTTCCTGCATAAAACGAAGTTAACCCCTCCTTACCATTACCTCACTTCCTCTTCAAACAGCCCTTCCTCCTTAATCTTAACCCTTCCTTACCATTACCTCACTTCCTCTTCAACCAGCCCTTCCTCCTTAATCTTAACCCCTCCTTACCATTACCTCACTTCCTCTTCAACCAGCCCTTCCTCCTTAATCTTAACCCTTCCTTACCATTACCTCACTTCCTCTTCAACCAGCCCTTCCTCCTTAATCTTAACCCTTCCTTACCATTACCTCACTTCCTCTTCAACCAGCCCTTCCTCCTTAATCTTAACCCTTCCTTACCATTACCTCACTTCCTCTTCAACCAGCCCTTCTTCCTTAATCTTAACCCCTCCTTACCATTACCTCACTTCCTCTTCAAACAGCCCTTCCTCCTTAATCTTAACCCCTCCTTACCATTACCTCACTTCCTCTTCAACCAGCCCTTCCTCCTTAATCTTAACCCTTCCTTACCATTACCTCACTTCCTCTTCAACCAGCCCTTCCTCCTTAATCTTAACCCCTCCTTACCATTACCTCACTTCCTCTTCAAACAGCCCTTCCTCCTTAATCTTAACCCCTCCTTACCATTACCTCACTTCCTCTTCAACCAGCCCTTCCTCCTTAATCTTAACCCCTCCTTACCATTACCTCACTTCCTCTTCTACCAGCCCTTCCTCCTTAATCTTAACCCTTCCTTACCATTACCTCACTTCCTCTTCAAACAGCCCTTCCTCCTTAATCTTAACCCTTCCTTACCATTACCTCACTTCCTCTTCAACCAGCCCTTCCTCCTTAATCTTAACCCCTCCTTACCATTACCTCACTTCCTCTTCAAACAGCCCTTCCTCCTTAATCTTAACCCCTCCTTACCATTACCTCACTTCCTCTTCAACCAGCCCTTCCTCCTTAATCTTAACCCCTCCTTACCATTACCTCACTTCCTCTTCAACCAGCCCTTCCTCCTTAATCTTAACCCTTCCTGGCCTATAACACCACAACAATCCCTCCATCTACTTAACTCTACAAAAATTCCTCTGTCCCCCATACTTTGCCCACCACTCACCCCAAGCCTTGCAGGCATCTCTGGACTAATTAGTTTGCATCCAAACCTCATTTATCCAGATCCCCCACAAGAAACCACACCATACAATTCTTTGCATAAGATGACCTTTATTAATCAGCATTTCTTAATTACAGAGTTATTAATCATGGAATTTATTAGTCACAGAATCTATTAAATACAAATACAATACATAACTTCAAACATAAATTACAGTAGGTAGCATCACACACTCACCTCCATCTGATCATAATGTAAGCAGCATTACCCAACCACTCACTTATGCAAACTTCATACCAGAATTAGCGTGACACCACTGACTTCAATAACCAACCAACCACCTTGTAAAATCCAAAACATAAACAACAGAGGGGAACAGAAGAGGGACATCCCAGCTCCTCTTCTCTGTCCACCAGCCTGACACAGGCCATTCCCCCTTGCAATACTAAAACAATTCCAACAAACTTTCCAAAAATGACAAGTGCACATGGAACAGATCCAAACCAAGTCACTCAAGTGTATTCCAAACCTCCTAATCAACCCTAGATCCCTATCATCAAACTCCATATGATCAATATTACAAATGTCCAAGTGCCTCAAGTACCTCAAAAGCCTAAGGTTAAGGAAGTGGTGGGTGTGCTCAATACCCATAAAATTGCGACATGGTAATCATTGACTGGAAACCTACAGCTTACACTTGCCAAGTCCCTCAATAAATTAAACACTAACTGCTGTTTTGGAATAACCTCTAAATCATTACCTGCTAAATGGACCACAAAAATACATGGGATCTCAATCTTAACACGTATGTCTGCGAACTCGTCCAGGAACTGGTGCAACCTGAGTCCTCTAATACCAAAACACTCTCCACCTGATTCACCGCAATCCCAGCTTGTTTCCATCTGGCCTAATAACAGCGTGCTTTGCAGCTCAGTACATATATGCTGACCCAATATGACCACTTTTCTACCTAAAAGAAAAAAAATATTTAAATACTGCAGACAAATACATCTAATTATCTAATACAAGACAGAAAGGCCCCAGATGACCAATGTCCCACCTTCTTTATAACCTCCACTGACCTACCTTTCCTCACTAGATCTGATGCTCTTCTAAAGCGAAAAGAGTGGGTAGAAAACCTCTCTCCCCAAAAGCCTACACATTGAAAAGTCTTCCTTATCAACATAAAAACTGATTGTCTCATATCACCCTTCTACCTTGTGACCAAAAAACTAAACCATGCGGATTCCCACCATGTGATAACTGTAACCTCCTGGCCTTGGACACTGGACACATGGACTCATCCCTACATGCCAACAACACAATCTGTGCACTCTTGCTCTCCTGATCTGTTTCTGAGTGGCACAAGCATATTTCCACTGAGGACGGAAACATAGCAACATCCTACCACATCAATTAACCCAGGAACTCATTCACTTTTAATCACTATTCACTATACATCCATACTGAAAGCTAACCCACAGTGTATAATTCATAGAATTTCCTTTCAATAACTGCATGTCTATCAAAAGCACCTTAAGGACATGCCTCATCATTGTCAGATGCCTATCAGACTTCCTACCATTAATCTTCCCCAATCCCTTCAACTTTCAAGCTATCGCCATCGACTTTGTCAAATCCTGTAAATCCACTACTAGCGCAAATATGCTGATAGCAGTCAAATCCACCCTAATTTGACTGAACTGCTGTCCTCTTCATCTAAGCCTGAGTTAAGTACTGCAACAGCTTTATCAATCAAATTCTCTCCTCCTTGGATGACTGCAAAACAAACTCATCAAATGCAGATAATGCCCTACCATATGCCTTCCTCATCAAATCTGCCCACTGTTGCTGAATCGGCCATCTTGTCACTTCAGCCCAACTCACCACACCTCTTCTGACAATGTGACTGGTTTGCATTGTGCCTTCAAGGCCAACTTCCAAAACCTGTAAAGCTGAAAACAAGAAACAAAGAAGAACAAGAAAGGCAGCAATTGCATTCTTAATACCTGACAAGTGTACACCTGAAAAAGAAAAAAATATCAACAAACTCTGCAACACATTTTCTATAAAACTAGAAAAAATAACATATTTGGCTAGTTTTGACTTTAACATTTGCACCACCTCCAAATTATCTGAATTAAAAATGACCTTCCTGCCCTGCAAATGGTCTTGTTAAACCACTGAAGCTAACCAAAGAGGCATCAATTCCAAAAAGGCCACATCATTCTTCCACTCATCCTCTCAATCTTCCTGCCAATGAACTGCAAACCATTCCCGTTTAAATACACCCCAATCCATTTTCCTCCTGCAGCATCAGTAAAAAGCTGCAGTTCTTCCTGACTGGCCCAGTCTTCCTGCCAAAACAATTCTAAATCAGCCTTCACAAGTTGCTAATCCTTACCCAATGATGTGTGCTCTCTCTCATTCAACAAGAATGTCACTAACCTGCAAAAAGTTTGTCTGGGACTAATTGCCCAACATGTGAAGGTCAAGAGCCCCAGCAGCTCAATGACATCACTGATCTGCCACTTTGTCTCCAGCTAACACCCATGCAATCTTCCTCTTTAATCAACCAATCTTCTCAAAAGGGAGACAAAGACAATCCCCAAGCAGCATCCACCATCAGATCCAAAAACATAAAGCCTTGGCAGGGCCTTACAACTTTTGCTTCACCAATGGAACACCCAACTGTTCAGCCATATCCAAGAACATCTGCATACTTTCTGCAGCCCCTGCAGAATCTTCAACCACTAATAGAAAATCATCCAAGTAATGAAGGGCCCTCTGAGTATCCACCCATGCTGCCAGACCCAGTGTAGTGCAGAGCTATACTTCTCAAGCATGGCACAAGCCACCGAACAACCCATGGGCATGACCTTGTTAAAATACAATTGATCACCAGCAACCTTGCCCATTAAGAGCCATTCCTCATTCTGCATGGGCAGCAAATGGAACACAGATTCACTAGCAACTTAAACCCTCTAATCATTGCCACTGCATCATCCAGTGAGGCGTACATAACCTTTGCATCCTCCCTGCAGATAAAACATTGACTGATTCCCTTTGTGGGAAAAGCAAATGGCAAATCAAACAAGATTCACCAGGAGTCTTCTTAGGGACCAACCCCACTGGTAACACTTAGAAACTGACAAAAAGGAGGGTACTCTGAAGGGCCCAGTAACCTGCCCGTGCACAATTCCTTATCAACCTAACTCTTCAGTTCCACCTCATTCCCATGCAGGCAATGTAAATTCCTACAAGTTAAGCCAACCCAACAAACCCCCAACTTTATAGAAAACCTCAATGAAAACCCCCAAATCAAGTCGGCCACAATATTTGGTTCCAGAACGTGAATCAATATTTGGCACAATACCTGTAGCTTAACAGATGAATGGGAAAACTGGTTTACCCCTCTGACCTTGAAAAGATATATCTCCCCTCTGTCCCCTTAAAAATGCTTGACCATCTAAACCCTTGTGGACCTTGCAGCGGGGGAAGGTAAGGACTAAATACTGGACAATAAAGAGCCCCCATGGATCAAATTCCCCTCCTGATGGCCACACTGAGGTGCCAGATGCACTCCAGTACAAATCAAACAAGTATGCAAAAATCAGCATGCCACCTATGTACACCACCCAACATTAAATGCCCAATGGATTGTGCCCATCTCCCTCCAACTTACCCAACTGGGAAAAATACCCAAACTATCCATCATTGTGGCCAGCTAAATATTGGGGTGCCTCACTTCCCATCTCATTAACTGATCCACGGCTTTACATTTTCTGAACCTTTGATCATACCACATCCACGTGTTCCCAGCCTGTAACAATGAGCCTTGCGAATCATGAGACAATAAGCCAAAAGCAGTAAGGCCTGTGAATTATCCTTCTCCAAGACAGCCACCATATAATACACAAAACCAAGCACCCAGTTCTCCCACATCCTAGCAGTAAGCCTTCCAACCCTTCTCCATCCTAATGCAGCTAAGGCCACCAAGAGATCCTTGTTGTTTGTCATGTCAGATTCCACCAAACACTGCACACCCTCAGCATCACTTAACTTAAATATGTCAACATACTCACCTTGCCAGATCTTCTCTTTAACAAACACAGGAATATACAGGGTCAAGAAGGCCTACCCATGCTTCCCAAAGGCTGAATAGCTAACCAGTCCCCTAGTCGCTTCCTAAAATTAGAACCCACGTTGTGCTGTTATGAATCATCCCTGTTCAAGCTTAACTCTGGACTCCCCAACAGGGATACTGCACTATCACCCACAAGTGCCAACTCACTCTGCCCCTGCCCCACCTCCTAAAGGGATACTGATCAACCCCACTACCTGCATCATCCACATTTTGAAATACTTGATCTACACTATCAGCTTCAAAAGTCCCACAGCCATGACATGACAATACTGCACTGACTCTGTCTAATCCTGACATAATATCATTACCTGCAATCATATCTGAAATCATTCCACTGACCAGACCATCCTTGATGACACTGATCGCTGACTTCTGGGCTTGCGTACCTCTTGCCACTAGAGACTTCTTTGCTGCTTGTGCTCACCTTTTCCTCCTAGATGTATTGGACATGTCTAAAGTAGAGAACTCCCAAACTGGCATTTCTCAAAACAGCTCCCTGGCTTGAGCCACAATCCACCGCCTATCTCTGTTTTGGGCTGTGTGATCCTACCATCAGCAAAAGAAAGCAAAGCATTAATGGCAAACAAACAAACAAAAAATATATATATTTATCTGAACCAACACTGATATATCCATTCCTTGCCCTTGCAAACTACTGTAACTTTAATACAAATCCTTTAAGAAGTAGTAAATTAGCTGCCCTAGATGGCCACTGAAGCCTAAACCCTCTTCTTTCCCTTATTTAAAAAGCTACCCTGAAGTTTGTGCCTGAAAGACACAACTATTAAACTGCACCATAATTTCTTTATACCACACAGCCCCAAGTAGAATGATTGGATCTTTTTCTCATACTCTCATCTGTCTCCCACTGAACTAGCATCTATTCCAGTCACTGGCAAAACACTGACGCTGAATTCAGGAAATTAAGGACACACTTCTAAGTTTCAGACTTTATACCATTCAGTAACTCTTGCTAACACAAACCTGTTGTCCTGTCAAGTAATTGCACAGCCCCTCGTTAACTCGTAAGGCATAACTTAAGTAGGGTCCTTATGTTATCTATATTTTTTTATATATGTTTTGTGCCCTTTAACCCTCCGCTACTTAGGTTCATAGGTTCATAGTAGGCTATCTGCCCTGGGGCAATTATAAGCCTAGCCCGATTCTGTATGGCTTACGCCACCCCTTTATTTGAGTATACTGTGCCCTTTTTAAGGTTTAGTTTACTGTGCCTCTGTCTAATAGTGACACGGGAGTAATCCCTGGGACAAACCTACGATCCCCCATCCACCTATCGAGATTCTTCTTGAAGAGATTCAGTGAGGTGCTCTGCCTCACATGAACTGGAATTCTATTCCAGAGCGAAGGGAGCCTCTGGGTTATGAACCTGTCCCTCCAGCAAGTTCTATTTATTTCTGTGCTGAGGTTCAAGTCCCTCGAGCGTGTGGCTCTAAGGGATTTAGATTTACTGAGGTGGAGCATGTCCATTAATTCTGGATTTGACATAGCTTTGTATGTCAGGCATAGATCGCCTCGAAGTAGGCGGTATGCAACTGAGTAGAGCTGGAGTTTTTTTAACCAAGCAGCATATGGCATCTGTTTGAGACCCTTGATCATCTTGGTGAGATACTTTTGGGGTCTTTCTAATTGCTGCAGGTGTCGGGTAAGGTACATTCCAAAAGGGGCATTGTATTCTATGATGGGCCTAATGAGGGATGAATAAAGGGGCATGATTACCTCTCTTGATCTAGATGTGAAACCCTTCGTGATGAGGTGGGCTATGTAGAAGGTCTTTCTAACCACTTTGGCAATGTGGTTTTCAAAGGAGAGATTGCTATCAACTTGGGTCCCCAGATCCCTAATAACTTTCTCTGTACTTAATGGGTTTCCGCCTATGTGGTAATTTGTGGGCACATTGTTTTTGCCAAAGGGTATGACTATACATTTTTTGGCATTTAGCTTTAAACCATGGCGCTGGCACCAGTTATCTGTCTATGTGAGACCTTTTTGAAGTATGTTTGTGTCAGCTGAAGAGTCGATTATGGTGCCCAGTTTGCAGTCGTCTGCAAACTTGGTGAGCCATAGTCCTCCCACATTTGCCTGTACCTCGGAAAAGTATATACCGAACAAGAGTGGTCCCAGGACAGAACCCTGTGGGATGCCACTTGTGACCAGTTTCGAGTCTGACATGGCTCCAGCAACTCTCACTCTGTGGGTTCTGTCTTTGAGCCAGTTTGCAACCCATCTTGTGACATAGGGGTTTATATTTAAGCTGGATAGCTTATCTATGATGCCCGAGTGGGGTATTGTGTCAAATGCCATTGCAAGGTCCAGATAGGCTGTGTAGACTACCTTCCCTTCATCTATGACTTTGGTGACTGTTTTGAAGAAGTCAACCAGGTTCAAAAGGCAGGATCTGCCCTTGACAAAGCCGAACTGGGTAGGATCTAGTGTCTGTAGGTCCCCAATGTCTTTGTTTATGAGCTCCATGATGATCCTCTCCATAGCCTTGCAGACTAAGCTAGTCAGGCTTATGAGGCGATAGTTTCCAGGGTCCGTAGAGGCTCCACCTTTGTGGAGTGGGACCACTGTTGCTGTACGCCACATTCTGTGGGCACATATCATGTAGTGAGGCTGAGATTGTATAGCTGTTTTATTTGAGGGATTAGTTCCTCTTGGAGTTCATGTAGGACGCAACCTGGGACGCCATCTGGTCCCATGGAAGCAGTGTTTTTTGCTTTGGAGAGGGCAGCCTTCACCTGAGCATCAGAGATGTTTGGGAGGCAGCCCTCTGCCGGAATAGATACTTGCTCTTTTGGGGAGGGGTGTGGAGAAGTTTGCACTGAACCTGTCTGCCAGGATATTGGCAATGTCTGTGTGTTCAGTGTATTTTTTGTCATTTAGAATCAACTCAGAACAAGTCTGGGAGTTGCATCCCAGGTTCCTAACATAACTGAAAAAGCCTTATGATTGTCTTTGGTGTCCTGTGCAATTTTTCTCTCGAAGCTGGCCTTGGAGGATTTTATGAGGATCGTAATTTTTGCTAGTACTGATCAGAGATGCCTTCCCTATTAGGGATTTTGCTCTATCATGTAGTAGCTTCCTCCTTCTGTTGTACAGTTTATTTATGGCAGGGGTCCACCAGACTGGACGCCTGCCTTTGGATGATTGGGTCTTGGTTTTGTTTGGGACAGCATGATCCATGCATTCCTGGAGATGTCCGTAGAATGCGTTTATATAGGATTCTGCAGTTTGGGCCATAGTTTCACTGGCCCCAGGGCCTTGAAGGATTCCACTTCGGTTTTGAGAAGTGAGAAGTTCACTTTTGAGAAGTTTTTCACTGTGGTTTTCTGGGCTGGGGGTAGGGTCGGGATGTGGACATCCAGTGAAATTAATTTATGGTCTGATCTTACCAATGAGGGATATACTTCTGGTGTGGAGCATAGAGTCCCCATGTTGATAATGATCAGGTCTAGTATGTTGTCCCCTCTTGTGGGAGTGGTGACTAGTTGTTCCATAGCATTTGAGTTTATAATTTCCAGGAACCTTTGGGCTAAGGTGCTGGGGCTTGAGTAGTGCTCCCAGTCAATGTTTGGGTAGTTGAAGTCACCCAATATAATGTTGTTCGGAGAGATCTTCATGTTCTCCAATGTTTTCAGGAAAGCCGAGTGGGATTCCTGACTTTGAGGGGGTGGTCTGTAGGATGCTATAAACTGAAAGGCAGTCTTGCCCACTTGTGGTTTCATCCTGATTTAGTGCAAGAATATGCAGAGGGAGAACACCCCTGCAATGAGGTAATGGTTCAACTGCACATCCGCAGCAACGGACCATTACTCACGGCTGCTTCCCAGCCTGCAAAACTGCTACCTTACAGCCTCCACCAAATACATAAGAGCTAAACTACTGTCCTCTACCTCCTACATGTAGAGAAAACCAACAGCTAACAATCCACCACCACCAATGAAAAAAGGATCTCAATTCACAAAAAAAGAATGACAGACCCTCATCGGTCATACAGAAACCTGATCGCAATCCTAAGAAATGCACCTACCATCACCCCTAATGAAGTAATAAAGACCAGGGACCAAAAAAACATAAAACAGGGACAATTTACCCATAATGCACCATGGAAACAGCAATTACAACATGAAAGAGTACCACCAATGCAACACAAACCAGCTAATAATGATAAACAATGAAACAGCCAATTCTGACCTAAACACAGTTGCATGCTGACTTATAAACTGAAAACTTACAGAATGCCTATAAAGTGAGAATTCAGCTTTGACTTTCACGATTGTACAACAACATTGAAACTGAGGGAAACCCCAACCCAATTAATGTATAACACCCAGTCCCCATGGTCATAAAAGGTAGCACCACAAAAAAAAAAAAAAAAAAAAAAAAACTGCAAGCTTCTTCAACTTCCAGACCAAATTTAATCCAAGGCCTACCTGCTTCACAGTAGCCACTTGTCATCTTGGATGTAACTCCAGCAGCAGTAGGTTTACAGCTAAATGTGATATCCCCTGCCCAGTGTTCCTAAAACTTAGTTAACTCCTCCTTACGATTACCTCACTTCCTCTCCAACCAGCCTTTCTCCTTAAACATAACCCTTCCTCATCAGTAACACAACAACAACACTGCCATACACTTAACTCTAAAAACTCCTCTATCCCCACTGCATCTCCCCCATCCCCCACTCCCAGTTCCGCAAGTGTCTCTGGACAGATTAGTTTGTATCCAAACCACATTTACTCACAAACAGCTTTCATTTTACTTTTCCTAAGAAAAATATAATAAAATTAGTTCTTGTTATGACTTCACCTCTAACCTCAGATAATTTTTTATGCAGAGTGATTTTTTAAGCAATATGTTTTGCAGAGGGGACATGGAGGAGATTTTTTATGACCTTAACTAGGAAAGTTATTGTTTTATGAAAGAGTCAACATAAACCCATATTACCTGAATCATTATCATTTGATAATGTTATATATGAATGACAAATACTTTTAACTTTTCATACTGACAATAATGAAATGAAATGTTCAATAAAAGACAATAAAAAAATAACGGGCAATGAGAACCTGTATAAGCTTGATAGTAAAGGCCCTAAGTTTATATACAAGACTAGAATAAATTCTGTCATTTACACTATTAGTAATCTTTTGTCTGTTACAGAGAAACAAACTTTCAACTTTGGCACTTGTTTGAGCTGTAGGTAAGTTTATAAAGGTTTTTTTATTTATTTAACACATTTAGAATGAACAATTTCCATTAACGAACATTACGTGCACAATAGTTTATGTGGCTATTTGTCTAACATGATTTTTTATAGGAAAAAATAAGCAGGATTTTTAAAAGGAGGCTGTGTGAGAATGTTGAAGCCATTCGAAAGTAAGAGAAGAGCAATGCACTGTGTGGATATTGTATTTTTGGGGGGGGGGGTTGAGACAGTGTTGAGATGGTAAATTGGGAGGAACTATCTTCTTCTTTCGCCTTTTCCCAGTTAGGGATCGCCACAGCGGATTATCTGTCCACTCATGATTGGCAGTGGTGTTTTATGGTGTCGAGTTGCCAGCCCGGTGACAAACCATCCACAGAAGGCACACACACGCACTCATGCCTAAGACCAATTTAAAGTGTCCAATCTACCTACAGCATGTCTTTGGGATGGAGGAGGAAAGTGGAGCACCCAGAGGAAACCCACGTGACCACAGGGAGGACATGCAGACTCCACACAGAAGGCATCCCAGCCGAGGATCGAACTGGAGAACCTCCTGCTGTGAGGAGGCAATGCTAACCACTGCACCACCGTGGCCACCCAAATTGGGAGGGACTATGAATCTATTAAAGAGTCAAAAGAAGTAAAATGACAATTGTATTTAAATGATGGTCACTCCCCCATGCTTGAATGCTAATATTTGCATATTATAATTACAAGCATTTTAAAATTGCACAGTGTATTCAATTTGAATACTGAGGTCTTGGTTATCAAATTATACCTAAACACATTATATCAATATCCAACTTAATATCTTAATTTGTTTGATTTTTTCCCTGAGGCCAGATGTAAAAAATATCACTTTTTGATTTGTAGCAGATATCTAAGCATTTACTTTTGTTTGATAAAATTTGAATTTGAAAAGCATATTTCACAAGTGAAGTTCCATTATTGTCAAAGAGGAATAAGTGTGCAGTTACCAAGATTTAATCTGCAATTTGAAATTGTATTATAACCTGCAATACTGTAAAATAAATAGATCCATAAGAGTACATTATTTTAACTATAAATACAAATATCACATGCAAAAGATGTGCAGGAGATCTCTTTTATTAAAAGGATGTGCCTAATTCAATCAGAGAAGGGTTCCAGTGCAAGTATAAACAGATAAAAAGATAAAGTGATGGGACACCCTTGTCTCTCTTTTATGTGAACACATATATGAGATTATTCTAAGCCATTAATCACTAAAAGTGCACTGAAATGCTATCAAATGATTGTGAAAAGATGTGATTTTGATTGGTCTATAAAGATTAATTCAGGCCATTTGTCAAATTGCTTGGGTTGTAACAAGTTAACATTTCAAAAGTTGTATTGCTGTCCTAAGTTTTTGACTGGGCACAATGCTTGAACAGAAATCTGAAATTAACAATTCTGCAACTCTTCTGAATCTTTTATACAGAAACATATTTGAGATTTTGATATCAAGACTGATTAATGGGGTTAAAATATTTCATTTAAAGTTGGATCTTTGCTAGCCTTTGGAAAAAAGACAGTCCTTGGTTGATTACGTTAGATATTAGATTTTGATATCAACTTGTCATTTAAATAAGCAAGCCAATTAAGATCTGGGATAATCAATTGAATTTTTTTAGAAGTGTGCATTAAATCCCTCTTGACGGGGTGACTTGATAGCTTCTTCAAATAATGTTTTAATTTAGGGATTCCCCACTGCTTCTAAAGATTGCTTTACCAGTGGGAGTGGGAAGCATTGAGCTGCCTTTTGTCCAGTTTTGTGAGGTTTCAGCCAGTAACTAGTAGTTTGTTGGTCGTTTTGGGCCAGTTTCTAGCTTTTTCCAGCCCCCTGGTATAAAACTTTCAGCTTGTACCTACTCAGCACAGACTCCACGTGGGCCAGCAGAGTAATCCAGGCTGCAGAGAGCTGAATAAGCGACTTTTCTTGATACTAAGTATATTTTTTGTTGCTTTCCACATCTGAATACCTAGCAACTGTATTTCGCCTGCCTTTCTGTTACATTGAAGCTGTTTTACTGCAATTAACTTAATATTGCACTTGGAATCCTTGTTTGTTACTATTTGACTGTATTTGTAGCAAATTCTTCTGTGTAAGCTGTAGTAGCTGATTCATAGCATTTATAAGTGTTTGCTGTACCTGTTTCTGCCTGTTTTGTGAAAAAAAGAAAAAAAAGAAAAATATCTCTTGTTTTTCCTGCTTTACTAGTTTAGTCCAGTTTCAGAGTTGCTGATTCCTGGGCTTTGGTTGTAGTTCCTGTGTACTGTTCCCTTGCCTTATTTGGGGAAGGGAAGCTACCTTGCTTTCCTGCTTTACTAGTTTAGTCCAGTTTCAGAGTTGCTGATTCCTGGGCTTTGGTTGTAGTTCCTGTGTACTGTTTCCTTGCCTTATTTGGGGAAGGGAGGCTACCTTGCTTACCAGTGGGAGTGGGAAGCATTGAGCTGCCTTTGTCCAGTTTTGTGAGGTTTCAGCCAGTAACTAGTAGTTTATTGGTCGTTTTGGGCCAGTTTCTAGCTTTTTCCAGCCCCTGGTATAAAACGCTAAACGCTGCTAGTGCGATTTAGAGCGATTTAGCTGAGCTGCCACTGTTGCACACTAGGGCAGTGCCGGTTAAGCAGGTTTAAACTATTCGGCTACCTAAAGTCCACTCTTCAAATTTTCCCTTAAAACTACCTTCCTCGAACTATACTACTGATCAAATCAGCGATCCTATAACTAAAAGATCAACTCTACTTGACTCCAAGTAGACTATTCTCTATCTATTAAACCTAGCACTTGCTCCTACAGTACTTATTACCTTGATACGGCACTCTTGTCATAGATAGTACCCCAAAAGGCAACCCCCATTTCTCGGTCACCCACGCCCCGAATCTTTTTTAAAGTTTTTCGTCTACCCTTCTAGCATGTCGAGGGATCAGTTGCTAGTGTCCTCTCCTGCTCAGCTGGTGAACCTGGGAATATTGAGGCAATGTTTCAATTGCCTCATGTACACAGACAACCCTTTCCTCCTCCCACAAAACACAAATACATGCGAGAGATGCAACTATACGGCCAAACTGGAGGCTGAGCTCTCAACATAGGACTGGCAAGACCAGTCAGGAGGAGAAGGTTACCACACACACTATAGACCCAGTCTCACATAGTACCATTACAACCTCAAATCATACACATAAACACACAAAGACATACTCGGAGGCTCTGATCAAAAATCTACCAAAACAGCAGAGGCCACCAAAGCAGACACCCAAACAACCACCACCTCAGAACACAACACCCAAGAACACATAGACCTCACAGTCAGAGTGTCAAACAGTCACAGCCCTTAAGGCCAAACACAATGCCAGACACACTAGTCATTGGTGACTCCATAGTCAGACACACTGATGTCCCGCTCACCAGACTGAGTAAGGAGAAGGTCACAGTAAGCTGCCTGTTGGGCGCTAGAATCCGCCACATAACGCAAGCACTCAGGTCTCTCAACAGCAGGTACAAATATGACTCAGTCATTGTCCACGCTGGTGTAAACGACCTGAGACGCACCTCCTTGGACTACATGAAAAGAGACATTGAGGAGCTCTCTGATTATGTAGCCCAGGCAGGTATGACCCTGACCTTGAGCAGTATCCTACCTTCACCAAGAATGATGCCACAATACAGAGATAAGATGATCAGCTTTAACAATTGGCTTAAACACTGGTGTCATTCAAAGGGGATCCAGTATCTGTCTTCCTGGGATGACATGCTGGACAAGCCACGCTGCTGCAAGGGACGGCTTGCACCTGTCACCCTGGGATTCCGGATATTGGCAAAGGCTCTTGCCACCCCATAGTGCCTTTTTAGGCAAGGCTCAAATTCTAAACCTACCACCCTAGAACACAAAAAGGAAAAAACTAAGGGTAATGCTGCTCAATGCCAGAAGTCTAAATCTCAAAATGCACGCACTCGAGGCCCTTCTCAGTATGGAGAACATCGATGTCTGTGCTGTGACAGAAACCTGGTTCAAGGCTCCTGAGAGCACCCCAGCTATCAGGTTTTACCTCATATCATGCGTTCCGCCCCAAAATCCGGACAATACCAAGAAAGGAGGGGTATCCATATTCATCAAGGACACCCACACCTCAAGACTGGTGGCAACGCACGATGCATCGGAGACCATCCAGGTGCAATTAACCATAGGCAAGACTGCTCTGCAAATTGTAGCATGTTACAGGCCACCCTCACAAACTCAGGAAACTCACATGGCCTTCCTGAAAACACTAGAGGGATAAATGTATCACCAAACACCATCATACTAGGTGACTTCAATTACCCTAATATAGACTGGGAACACTACTCAAGCCCAAACACCCTAGCCCAAAAGTTCCTGGAATTCATAAACTCAAATGCCATGGAACAACTAGTCACCATCCCCACAAGAGGAGATAACATACTTGATCTCATCATCACGAACATGGGAGCACAATGTTCAACACCGGAAGTATACCCCTCACTGGTGAGATCAGATCACAAACTAATCTCGCTGGAGGTCCTCATCCCACCCCACCTGAAATAAAAAAGACCACAGTAAAGAACTTCTCAAAAGCCGACTTCACACTTCTAAAGACTAGTGTGGTCTCCTTTCAGGCCCCGAGCCGGCGGAAACCAATACTCAAGCCGCTGAATCACTTACAAACGCCTTCTACCAGCACCTGCAGGACTGCATGGATAAGGCAATCCCAAGCAAAACAAAGACTCTTTGTACCAAAGGCAAGCGTCCAGTCTGGTGGACCCCAGCCATAAACAAACTCTACAACAAAAGGAGGAAGCTACTACAAGATAGAGCAAAATCCTTAAAAGGTAAGACACCCTTGATCACTATAAGTAAAAACTAAGAGCTCTCATAAAATCATCCAAAGCAAATTTCGAGAGAAAAATAGCTAAAGACTCAAAAGACAATCATAAGGCCTTCTTTAGCTATGTTAGAAACCTAGGAGGAAACTCCCAGATATGCTCAGAACTAGTTCAAAATGATGTGAAGATTACTGATCCTACAGACATTGCCAACATACTGGCTGACAGGTTCAGTGCAAACTTCTCCCCCCCCCAAAAGGAGAGATATCTATACCAAATGAGTGCAGCCCCCAAACATCTCCAGCCCAAGTGAGAACTGCTCTCTCCAAAGCAAAAACACAGCATCCATGGGACCCGATGGTGTCCCCGGCTGTGTGCTCCACGAACTCAATGAGGAATTAAACCCACAGCTAGGACAGCTGTTTAATCAAAGTCTTACCTCTGGATACGCACCCAGGAGTGGCGCACTGCAACTGTGGTCCCACTTCACAAAGGCGGTGCCTCCACAGACCCTGGAAATTACCGCCCATTAGCTTGACAAGCCTTATCTGCAAAGCCATGGAGAGGATCATAATGGACCTCATAAATAAAGACATAGGGAATTTGCAGACTTTGGATCCAACCCAGTTTGGCTTTGTCAAAGGCAGATCATGCCTCTTAAACTTGGTTGACTTTTGAAACAGTCACCAAAGCCATTGATGAGGGAAAGGCAGTCCATACAGCCTACCTCGATCTGGCTAAGGCCTTGATACAATACCCCACTCGGGTATCATTGAAAAACTCATCAGCTTAAATGTTAACCCATACATCACAAGATGGGTTGCAAACTGGCTGAGTGACAGAACCCACAGGGTCAGAGTTGCTGGCGCCATGTCAGACTCAAAGCCTGTCACAAGTGGTGTCCCACAGGGCTCAGTCCTGGGCCCACTCTTGTTTGGCATCTACTTTTCGAGTACAAGCAAACACAGGAGGGTTATGGCTGACAAAGTTTGCAGATGACTGCAAACTGGGCCATAGTAGAAAACACATCTGACACAGATATCCTTCAGAAGGGTCTCACAGAAGCGGATAACTGGTGCCAGAGCCACGGCCTAAAGTTAAATGCCAAAAATGCATAGTCATACCCTTTGGGAAAAACAAGGTTACCCTAGCTACCAAATAGGTGGCAATCCACTGAGCACAGAAGAAGTTATCAGGGACCTGGGGACCCAGGTTGATAGTAGTCTGTCATTCGACACCCATGTAGCTAAAGTAGTTAGGAAGTCCTTCTACATTGCCCACCTTATCATGAAGGGATTCTCATCTAGATCAAGGGAGGTCATAGTCTCCTTTACTCATCACTCATCAGACCAATGATTGAGTACAATGCCCCATTCGGAATGTATCTGACCCGACACTTGCAGCAGCTGGAGAGGCCACAAAAGTTCCTCACCAAAAGGATAAAGGGTCTCAAAATCTGTCCTATGCTGCCCGACTGAAAGAACTCCAGCTCTATTCAGTCGCCACCGCTTGCTCAGAGGTGACCTTTGCCTAACATACAAGGCCATGTCAAACCCAGATTTGATGAATATGCTTCACCTCAAAAATCTAGATCCATCAGAGCCACAAGGGCGGAGACTTAAACCTCGACACGGCTATTAATAGGACGTGCTGGAGGGATAGATTCATCACCCAAAGACTCCCTATGCTGTGGAACAAAATCCCGGTACATGTGAGGCAGAGCACCTCGCTGGCCTTGTTCAAGAGAAATCTTGACCAATGGATGGGAGATCGCAGATATACCCCAGGAATTACCTCAGTGTCACTGCTCGACAGAGGCACAGCAAAATAATGGGTATAGTTCCCCATACTAAAGGGGTGGCGTAAGCCACAAAACAATGGGCTAGGCTTATAAATGCCCTCGGGCAGATAGCCTAGTATGAACCTATGAACCTATTGGCGGGGATTGTTTACATTGAAATAGGCTTATTATTATTATCTGGAATATGCACGTTTGGTGAAGAATATGCTCAGAATTCCTCAAGAGTTCTTTATGTTGCCTCAGTATTTAGTTGCCTACAATAACAGGCACAATATTCTTTAGGGATATTTCAGTTTGAGAATACTGGTTAAGAATATAAAAGGGACATTTCTGACACAGGTAGATAACAATTTTTGGAGATGTGATGTGCTCTAGAAACATGTTTTTTGGAAAGGTAACAAGATGACAGATTAAAAAAATCCCTATACAGTACTTTATCATAAATATTGGGAAGCAAATTATTGCAGCTAAGGAAACGATTATTTGGTGCTAGGATACAGAAATATGAATCGTATAGACATATTAAGGTCCTGCTAATTTTAATGCTGCTGGTTGCCAAAAAAAAATAAAAGATGCAAATAAAAAATTAAACCAACTGTAACAGACTTCAATAATGTTGTAAAGGAAGATAAAATAATTGAAGATGGGATATTTTAGAAAATGGAATGAACAAACTACATAGAAACAAATGGAACCTATGGGAGCAAAAATATAGAATAATGTTCAGGAGGAAAAATTAAATTACAGGGAAGGCAGGACTTGTATTGTTAAACTGAATAATAATTGTGAAGGAAACCATATAAGTATAATGCATAAAAAAGGAAAATCTTTTTAATGGCATGTTTTCTCTTTTATAACTGTGCATGCACCTATGTTACTGTATAACATGTAAAGTTAATAAAAGTGTTACAGAGAAGTATAAAGGGGAAATTGCCCCATTGCGCATGGTCTTTCTATGATTAAGAGGAGAATAAGTATGTTAAATCATTTTCTACTGGTTTTGAAAATTTGTTAATGAAACGTGCTTATTCAGAGACACCGTAGTTTGTAATTCCTTATCTAATTCCTCTGTATTAGCCTGAAGGTTCTTTATTTTATAGTTTTTTTTTCTTCTCTAACACAACTAGGCAGGTATTGTGTCCTCTAACTGCTGCCCTCCAGCTTACCACTTCATATTACATGGTAGCTGATTGTCTAGGAAAGGGGCAAAAATGCAAAAATAATCAAATTCAGTAGCAATTCTCCAAACTAATGCTTGATATTTAAAGAGCTTCAGATTACATTCTCAGTTTGGTCTGGAAAAGAAGCATGAATTAGTTTCTATCCTGAGATCAAATGATGATTTGAAAATGTTCTGGGACTGAAATTGTATTCAAATACATGCATCACAGACTTGGATAGTAAAGTGATGATGCTCTGCTGAAAGCAAGCTATAGACTCTGCCTTAAGCCATACAGATCATATGCTGGCATTGCCTCCAATAACAGTTTTAGATCTCCTTTACTGGCTACAAGGAAAACATTCAAGTTGCCATTGGGGAAACCTCACTTTAGTTTCTAGTGTCCAGCAATCATCATCTATATTTAGAAAATAATTTAGATAACATGTACATTTTTTATGGCAAGACACATAAATGGAAGATTAAGACTGCCTGGCAGTTACCACAGAAGGTTAAGGCTGTGAACTGTAGTTCTTGTGAAACAGGGTTTGATTCCTTCAGCTCTCATTTGCTTAGTGTGTGACTTTGAACAAGTTACTTAAACCAGACATTGTTCCCAGGTTGTCCCTGAAAAGGGACTGTGTATCCAGTAGGCCTATATAGTTACCAAATGGATAATATTATTATTACTCAATAATGTTCTGTCATTAATCAGTGCATATCTCCCATTTTTGACAGGAATAACATCAGTGATTTGCAACAAAAGCCTCTTTTTTATAATTAAATAAACACAACTGTTATTATTACTATTTTTAGCACAATAATTGTGATGAGTATTTCTTGACTATAACCTCTGCTTTGCTACCAACTATATTTATTTCCTGTAGCCAGTACACATTGAAATTCTCATGATATTACAAATACCATAACAATATCTTCTTGAAGGCTAGTTGAATGCTACTGAATTTGTAAGACGTCAATTTAAATATTTCCCGTTTACTGAAAATTGTAAGTGTTTAATTCAATATTACTTTTACAATTCACAGTTATCAATATAAAATTAATTTTAGACCTGTGTAACTGTCAAAAAAGAATGCAGCTAATTCATATTTTAATTGCAGCTTAATTAAACATAGGGAAAAGGGAAATGTTCAGTGAATTTCTAGTCAAATATAATTTGGTGCCAAAAATTAAAGCAGCTCCTGCCATACCCTCTAGTGTTATCCAATTACCTGGCAAGGTGCATACTGATAAAACTTAACTATAACTCAAAAAACAAAGCAAAAGAAAAAATAAGTATTCTACACAGATATATGCAGTTATTAAACATTATGATTCATAGTTAAGCCACTCACTAATTTGCACAGTACATTTTCCTCTTTTAACCACAAGTTATCAAATATCTGATAAATAATATATTTTGCTTTATTGAGAAATCAGTGTATTAACCTACCCTGACCAAGCACAAATGCTTGAAAACAAAAATATCAAAAGAAAAAAATATATACTGAAACATTTTTATGCAGGTGAGGCAACCCTCCACACCCCCACCCACCCCTTGATAATTATATATATCAAGTGAGAGATTGCAGTACAGCGGGAAAAAGTACAAATTCCCTGATCTTCATTGTACTGAGATCTTGCAAGCTCAAAAAAGCTATTTGTGATCAACTGATTTTCAATCACACATACTGTCTTTTTAAGTAAAATAAATAACTTTCAACTGAATGTATTATACTTATTAAACATATTACTGGGGTTTACAATTGGTCTAATATGTGAACTTGTCATTGCAGAAAGATTAATACATATAAATAATCTGTATTTTTAAAAAAAGTTAACTATTAAACTATTACAGAAGTTTATTCCAAATATAAAATGAGATAAAAAGTGAAAGAGATCATGATACAAAGTTTATTTAAATAATTATGTATGTTTTTGGTTAGTACCATTGCAGTGACAGAGTTAGCATTGTAGTTTTTGTAAGAAATTGATGAGAACCATATCCAGTGACCACTGCGCAAAGTGCAATAATAGTACATATTACACAGACTTCTTGTGCAGAGGTAATGGAAAAAAAACATTCCCATAGCAGCCTTAACATAACATTAAATCTTATAAGCTACAGGTACAGTTATTGAACCTAATAGCTAACACAGATACAATCTATTGATACCTTGCATGAACAGAAGTGTAGCTGGTTCAACCAGTGCCCTGGGTCAGTACAATGAACCAGTGCATTATCTCTCAGCACTTCCTGTGAAGAACAAAAACGCACTTCACGTAATAAGCTGATTGCTACATTGTTAGTGATTGGCTTATTATTGTTAGGGCTGTACCCCCTAGCTCTTCCACTGAAGGACACACACACACACACACACACACACACACACACACACACACACACACACACACACACACACACACACACACACACAAAATGCATCTACTGGAATACCAAAAAGTTGGCCTGATGCATAAGATATACAACTTCCCTCCTGCCCCAGCCATTCAGGTCCCAAACATCCTTCAATATATTTTATTTTAAAAAATCTTCTTTTGAACTATGGCAAACAGTTTATATCCTGCCTGCATGGAACACTACAGATCTCATGTTTTAGTTAATTTTTTTTGTTGTTTAAACTGCAGCAAGCTGTTGCTACAGTTTATACCTTGCCTGCATGGAGGACTACAGTGCTCAGGTTTTAGTTAAGGGAAGAAAAAAACAGTGGCTACGGTTTATACCATGCTTGTATGGTGAGCTACTGTGCTCATATTAAAAAAAAATCAAATAGTTGCTACAGTTTATATCTTACATCCACAGAGTGGTACAGTGCTCATTTTAGTTAAAAAAAATTAAACTGTAGCAAACTGCTTGCTAAAATATAGCATGCAGTTAATAAAGTTCAGACCACACATGGACAGCTACAGCATTGATGTTTGACTGCAAATGCAATACCAGCTTTTAAATGAAAGTATTGTATTGAAAAGGGATCAGGATCAGCTGATCACACCCTCCCAATAGTTTGTGTCAGCGGCAGTTGGCCCCTCTTGTCCCACCCTTGCTATGCTACTGTGTGTGAGCTATGCATAAGCAGTTGTTATTAATTATATCATGCTGACCTCTTTCCATGACTTTCAAAGTCAAGAGACCTAATAAGAAATAGCTGATGATAACTGTTAGATTAGCAATAACTTTGTAACTAAATTAGGCTATTATTATTTTGCCAGCACTTCTAAACAATTGTGCAATGAATGATTTAAGATACTCCCTGGTACTGTCATATGAAGAATGTTCAAGTTGCATACATAATCTCACAAACCAAACTGCAAGGAACATTCATTTTATGAGAACATATATTGCGGACATGAAGTTGTCACTCAAACACTTATTTTTCCTTATATTAACCATACACACAAGGCACTAACATTTGATATGGAGATAGATAGTCACAAATCACAGTGATATTGATAGTATTTATTAGAGAATATCTACTAATCCCAATAACATGATTGTTGTTACCCACACACCCCTATAAGGTCATTGAACTTAAACCACTAGAACTATTATACTTTATTAATTTACTGCTGGTATGGGAAAGAGCTTATTGGCCATTTTGCATTATGTCACAGCTAGGTTAAACAGCATAAATATAAAGGAAATCAGAAATGAATGGGCAAAAGACATGAAATCTAGCCAGATGACTACTTTAAAGTCAGTGCAGAGGTCCATTAAGTTGTTACAATACTAACTGGTAGCAATTTGCTTCGGTATAGCAGAATTATTATCTAGGTACTTGTCAGTGCCCCTTGCTTCACTAATGCTTGGATGTACCAAAATATGCCTGATTATTGTGCTGTTTTACTAAAGTACAGGGAGGCAGACAGCAAGTGGGTCAGGCAGTAACTATAGCTCACCCCTCCTTAAACTACATACAATAAGGTTAAATAAATATTTCACAGTTGATCTTTATGATCAAAAAAGAAGTAGTCATAACAGTAAAACTATTAAGAAGGTGTTAAATTTAAAAGTGATATGTGCACCTTCACAGCTGACATGCACATGATATCAAAGTATTAGAGTATTAGCTAACCTCACATAAAAAAGTTCCTTAATATTTTTCATTTATTTATCCTTTGTTGACTGAGTTAGTCCCACTAGGCTAGTAGCATCTTTTCAGGGGAGACCCAAGATGGTATTTATACTAATTGCAGAAATTTGGCTAGGATATCTGGGAACTTTCCATACTCTTGTTGATTGATGCCATCAGATCTTTTATATCCACCTGAGCTACCACCAACTCAAGCAGATGAGGCCTTCTTTTACAGTCTCATCTGAAGGAAAACACAATCAGGAGTGCAAACCCCCCCCCCCACATTCCACACTGCAGCGTCAACAATCCATCTACCTGCTATGGGTACAGGAGCCCACACCCTTTGCAACTAAAGGCAAGTGTGCTGCCTGTTGCATCACTGACATATGACTACAAAATCAGCTGTGTAACCACACCGCATACTTACTAGTCTTGTATTACCCATCATTAATGCTTCAAGACAAAGTGTCAGCAAGTGTATGACCTAAATATTCCAATACTATGGACAAAATGAAAACTTATAACCTACTGAATGGTTAACACAGAAACACTACCTTCTTATTATTGAATGAATAGTAATGTTACCTCATAATACTGTATTGACACGAATAATGCCCATTACATATGATAGAATAACTTTTGTGAATTTCTTTAAGTTTGGAAGAAGTTTTCTTTTCTATAACTTGTAGCTTTCTATGAAAATGCTATGCTCAAGGAGCAGGACATTTTAAACTGTATTCCCCTTGTTATATTGGGTTGTACTTAAATTTCCATTCTAGTTCTGTCCTGATGAATTTCATGTGAAAAATCTGCAGTAATTCTTAAGGAGCATTCATTCTACATAACACATTTATAATTTTTGCAGCATTTAATATTTGAAAGTTGCCCACGGGAGTTATTATTGACAATCAGCTTAAGTCTGAGCTACACATCCAGCATCCTGTACAGGAACAAACACTTCCCAAACTCACTGACCAGAGTTACCCTCACCAAAACCTTCCTTCTATCCTCCCTACTTATGGTGCCATAATCCTTACTAACCTAAAATCCAACATCACATCCAAAATGGAATGTTGCTACAACAAAATGGTCAAGTTTGCCACTAACTTTCAGACCAAAACACATCATTGTAAAGTGTTACATAGGCTACAGTGGATCAAAGTCCCTAAATACCTACATTACATCCAACTCTTAGTCTTACACAGTATCATTTACAAGCTCTTAGCATGCCCAGCCCTTACTAGTATAGTAAACCCTTACAAATCCAGCAGTACCCTAATATCTGAATATAAACAGTTCCTAGCTATTTTCAATCCTTCTAAAGTACCCAGACAAAGCCTATACTCTTACTCTGTAGCTAAACTCTGGAACTCTCTCCCCTAACCACAAGGACCATCACTAACCTAAACACCTTCAAAACTGCCATAAAACATCATCTAAACAATATGTGGATATGCTCATGCTCTACACTTGGTTAAATTTACCTTACTGTCTCCACTCTTGACTAATCTATTCTAGCTAAACTTAACTTTTATATCTCTACCCTCTAATCGATAGTATCTTCAAAATCCTTCTGGCCTTTCAGCTAATCTCATCCCGTACAGACCTTCCCATTTCTCTTCTATGCTTTCTCTCTTCTATTATAATGTATTAGCAACAAAACAGTTTATATCTCTGTCAACTTATAGCATAATACGCATCATCCTATGTAAGAATGTAAATTTTCTATCTTATATGGTACAGATAAAAAAAAAATATTATATATCTGCTCCTAGATTTATTAATTTATATCCACAGCAAGTCAGCCCAAAGGTATAGCCAAGAACACACGGGACAGAATTAAATAGGTTTATTAAAACACTAGAGAGGATTGAGTGCTTTTGTTAAAAAACTTCTTCTGAACAAAAGCGCTCAATCCTCTCAAGTGTTCTAAGAAACCTGTTTAATTCTCTCCTGTGTGTTCTTGGCTATACCTTTGGGCTGACTTGCTGTGGATATTTTTACGGTTTGATATATTAATTTATATTAGTCTGTATAAGTACATCAAATGTTATGGATGTATGTTTTTCCATGTGAAATTCAATGCTTTATGCTTTCTCTGGGATATTTTTCTGTATCACTCTGATTATGGTATTAAAATGATTTGGCTGCAATTCTGACTTTTTACAAAGTTAGACTACCTAGTTACTGTATAAAACAGGAATTAACTGTTAAGTTGGAGCTTTTCTCCTCAGGGCTCTCCTGAAAAGGGATTCTTTGGACCTAGTCAGACCTTCCTGGTAAACAAATGTCAAATGAAATAAATAAATAAAATAAACATACACTGCCCTTGCAGAACTCTCATTCATGGGACGAGTAGAGACAATGATCCTTAAGAAGCACATCTATCAGATACATTAAGAGAGCTGTGGTGGAACCCAAATATTTTGTAATCCATTTTTTGTATTGCAGACCTAATTATTTCTTGAGTAAATTCCTCAGAAAGTCCTCTGATAACAACAGCGTCCCTACTTCAGTGACCTTCTGTTATCAATAGCGGAATGATAGAATGTGTGGGTCAGGTATCTGTTGCATCAGTTTGCAAAGTATATGGGTCATGTTTTTCAAGCTTGGTGGTCTTTTGCAATCCCCGATTTTCATCCAGTTGATTAACTGCATTCTAAACTGAGAAAAAATAGCAACCAGCTTTTAATGGCTAACGTTTTCACCTCTGCAATATCCCATGCAGAAAATGGCATGTCTCAGTTTCATCTGCAGCAGATTCATCACAGATATTATCTGCCACTGTTATCCATTGCATCCATTGCATCTATACAGTCCTTAGAAAGTGTATTGTCATCTGGTGCTATGAAGTTAGTTATGGAATCATTCTGATACTTTGTGTTTAAGGTCTGTCTTCTGCCATTTTTCTGGTCTGAGGAATACAGAGGAAATTGTGGCAAGCCTTGGTGTCTTAAATTACTGGCCTAAGCTGGCATTGTTATCCTTTTTACTTTAGCAATACTGAAATAGTAGCAAGTAGGTTGTATTGCTTAACTAAGGGCTAAATCCTGTTTCCAGAATGTATGCAAGTTTCCAGATTTGGTGCTGCGGTAGCTTTGTCGCCTCACAGTAAGATGCTGTCCGGTTCGATTCTCAGCTAGTGCGTCTTCTGCGTGGAGACATGCATGAATGGGTGTACCTTCATTGAAGGTTGTGCATCAGAGCTGGAACTCAGCACATAAAAATCAACTACCAATCATTAGCGGATCAGAGTTCCGCTGTGGCGACCCCTAACCGAGAAAAGCCGAAAGACACAAACAAACAAACAAACAGTGCAAGTTTCCAGATTAGTTTTATATATATTAGCTGGGTGAGCTTTGATCATACATTGAGCTGGGGAGCACAGCTATTGTATTTTAAGAGTTTTTGTTCATAAGGCATAATGCCATATGGGAGGGCTCTCTCCAAACTCTGAACTGTAGTTTAATGCTTGACTGCTTGCATGCTTTTCAACAACATCGACTTTGATGACAGCTCCTCATATGGTTGACAGATGACCTTAACGGTGAGCTGCCTGACCAATGACACAGCTCTGGCTGCTAGGCATTATGGATAAGGGCAATGCTGAGTATCTTGATATGTTATAAATTACTGTTAGAAAGCAGTAATGTAGTAATGTTCCTAAGCATATGTATAAAATGTTGCTTTCTTAGCTTTGCTGTAGCCCCAACATAGAAAGCATTAAGGGGTACTGGATATAAATGGTTTTAGTGATGAGTGGCGAATAATCATATTGGTACTAGTCTGTTCCTGGAAAGTATATAACTCAGCTGCCTATTTTACTTAATTTCAGGAGAAGGATGTCACACTCCAGATTATTCCTAGATCCACTACATGTCATCATCAGACTCAAACTTCCTGCAAATAAACTGGATGAGACAATTAAACTTGTCAGAATACACACCTTACAAAACTTTGGGTGAAATCATTTTAAACACAATTTTGTAGTGTTCAAACACCCATGCATCCCCCAAGTGAGGGCTTCTACTCCAATAACCAATTAATTATATACATGAAAGTCATGGTAATAGAACCTTAGGCAAAAGAAACTAAACACAAAATTGAGTGAAACTAATAGCTTGTTCAGCTACAAACTCATAAAACAGCAAAGCCATGAAAAATACATGCTAAGAAATATAAATTTTTCAAGTTGGCACTGAGAAATTATATTCCACCAGTTACGGTTTGCAGAAATATACTTGAAATGTACCTCTTTCATTACTCCTCTACAGGGATGCTCATAGTAAAATTATGCTAGACTAAGATGATGGACTCTGGATAACATCCAAAATATCTCATTATGTTGGATATATGTCCCTTCTCTCCTCTTTCCTTGACTCTTTTATCCTCTCCCTCACTCCAGATAGAAATATTCGGATATTCCTAGAGGGAAAGGATAACTAGCTAGATTTAAGAACACCCTCATGCACCTTGTAAGACAAGAATACATGGCAGAATACTTGAATGTACAAGCAGCTGGGACCAATGTCTAGATGCAGGTGCTTCTATGGTGCATTAGAGCCAAAGCAGTATATCTTGGCAATAGCAGCACACATTCTGATACATGTTATTTATGGATGACAATCAGAAGGTTGAAGTGGGTTCGGTCGAACCCACTTCAGTCGAAGTCAGGAGGCCGAACGGCGACAATGTCGAACCCAACATTGTCAAAGTATGACTCCCCCCCCCCACCATCCTGACCCATGTTAAAACCCATTCCAAGGTTTACGGCAAGTCATATTTCGACAATGTCAGAATTCGACATTGTCGGTTTCCCGGAAGTAGGTTGATGATCCCGTCATTCCATGGGGTCAGGTTCAACTTTCTGATGGTAAACTGTTATTTATACTTATTTACAGCTATTAGTTACAAAGATATAGAACTGTCTGTCATAATATATCATTCATGACACCGTAACACCTTTTGACTATACCAACAGTTTGATGTTCATATTTTAGTGTGCAAATTCAATGCCTCCCTTTTCTACAACAATTGGTTGTCTCTTGCATAGGGGTAGAGTTGGTTCAATTTTCCAAACTGTAGGATTGTGTACTTACTAGCACTAAACGTACCCTTGGTGAATATTGACCATTCATATAAGGAATACTGACAATTCATATAAGGAATGCAGACAAAGTCGCAGTAAAGCATATTCTGCTATGTTGGTTAGCAATGAGTCAGCTATGTTGTTGGCTGAAAACGTAGACTATTAAGTTCACTGCTGCTGTGATAAAAACTTTAAATAATATTGGACCAACACTGAGCCTTCTGAGACTATGTACAATCTGAGTATGTGTTCCACATTCCCACCCTACATGTCCTATCAATTAACCAATTCTTTATCCAGTTAGTTAAATATTCGTCTGCACTGTTAATACACATCTTATTCCGAAATGGACTGTGTGGGACTGAGTCAAATGCTTTTGACAGATCAAGGTAAATGATGTCAGCTTTTAGTCCTTGGACTATTACGCCAATTAAACTGTAGTAGAATTCTAGAAGGTCTGTCATGCATGATCTGCTAATTGTGAATCCTTGCTGTGTAAATGTTGTTCGCAAAATCTCCCTCAAAACTTTTTCTAAATAGAACTTTTAACATATGCCTTATCCAGTATGATTGTCAGCCTAATTGATTTCATTTCTCCAAGAGTTTTGGATTTCCAATCCCATAATGGGAAAAAGGGAGGCAGTGAATTTCAGAGTTCATGAAATTAGTATTGTTTCAGCCTTTGATGTTAGCCAAGAGTGCTATTCTCAGCACCTGCAGTGTTCCCACAATTGCTTCCTTCTGAAGTTAATACAGGGTTACCTGTACTGGTAGCATACTTAAATATGATTGTAAATTTGATTTTATTAGGCCTCTTTCTCCTACTACTACTATTGGAACTGTCTGCTTATCTTTCTTCCACATTGCCTTTGTTTCTACTTGCAGTCTTGGTGTCTTATGATTTTTTTGTTTCTCTGTATGTAAGACAGTATATTTGCTGGGTGTAACAATTTCAATGACAGATGCAACTTTTGTCTTTTTTTTTCTCTTGGATTACTATATCTGATTTTTTTTTTTTTTTTGCATCTATTTTTTGAACTGTTGGTAATGCATAATCCAGTGTAATATAAACATCATCATAAATAATGCTTTGTGGCCTATGCTTCCAAGGCTTTTCAACAACATCTGTATTGTAGTGTTTGCACAATACCTGATATAACAGTCTTGCCCATATTATTATGTCTTTCAGTGTACAGACCCTCAGCCCTGAGTGTATCACATCCATCAAGAAGATGTGTGACTATTTCCAATTCTTTTTATAGAGCTTCCATTTTTCTGTTTCTGCCACATGTTCAGTGGACTTTGTAAACGAACATATACATAGTCCACTGTCCCGGGCTGTCATTAACCTTTCATTTTTCGGTTTCAGCTCACCTCTCCTTAATCATTTCTGCATCAAATCCTGATCAACATGAGATTGTTCCAGGAGAACACTATACCTGCTACTATGTTTATTACTTTTCCATATTTCTTTCCTTCTTATGTGATCCTTCTCCTTATATTCTTCCTTTTTTTTGGCACATTCAGTTGCTGTCTGATTTTTGTCTTCTTCTGGTTTGATTTCCATTCCCGCTTCAAACTAGATTGCAGCTTCTGCTAAACTAAGCAGAGAAGTCATTGTAGACTTCCTTGCCTCATGTTTTAAAACAATATGTTTGGATCAGATGAGATCAGCTGATGCCTGCAGTCCCATGACTATAGATCTATACATACAATCAGTTTCAAGGATGCCCATACTTCCTTTAAATGAAGGAATATATAATCTTGGTATATGCTGATTTTTATATATCATTTGATAAGTGTGAAATGTTTTTCTTGTTTTCCTGTCCAACTGATCCAATACCTTTGGGGGCCAGTCAATCACACCAAAACTGGAGGTTAAAACAGGAAGAACAAACTGGTTTATGACTTGGACTTTATTCCAGGATATCAAGGCTGATTTCAATATTAGTTTTAGTCTTATAAAGTATTCCTTCCTGCAATTTTTTTACATTTGTTCATGTTTTACTGATTCTTCATCAGTCCCAAATATTTATATACTCCCTTCTGCTCAAGTTCCATTATATCGCTTTCCTGTCCCCAACTGATATTTTTTGGTTAATACAACTTTTCTGCTTTGAACATTGGTTTTGTGCATTTATCAAGACCAAATGATATTCTTATCCACCCATCCATAGACAACCCTTTTTTCCTATTTTTGCATCATCTGAAAAAGTTATCACCACTTGTTGATTTGTTTTCAATCCCTCATCTGATGATCTATGCAGTTTTATGTCATCCACAAATGTAGATGAGAGGTCTTTAAGCAATGTTGTTTTCTGGGAGCCAATTTGTAACCATGATCTAATTTCTTAAGTGAACAAATTCATGGGTTAAGGACAAGACAAAATAGCAATGGTGACAATCACCCTGGAATATCCTCTTTTGAATTTTTAACCCCAGGATAATAATTTGTCCTTTGTCATGGCTTAGTTGCAAAGTTGCTTGCCATTGTTTCATGGTCACTGTAATGTAACTGATCAATGTAGGGTGTATTTTATAGATCTGTAAGTACTCCTTTAAACATGAATGTGGGATGCTGTCAAATAATTTTTTTGTATCCATGCCTGCTTAGTTTGTTCCCTGTTTTACAATTCTTTATTATAGCTTCATTTACCAACAAATGATCCTTTATTCCATATGACTTTCTTTTGATACACTTTTGTTCTACTGACATGATTGACTATTTTCTAAATGATTATAAACTCTGTCCGCATCAATTCCAGTATATAGTTTGTACATCATCAGAAGGCATGTTATTAGTCTACAGTTTTTAGGATGACTTACAGGTTCACTCTTAAGGAGGAATATTCTTTTTTCTGTTGCTAACCAGGTTGGATGCACAAAGAAGTAATTTTTTCTCAGGGCTAAATCTTTGGTAAAGATGTTAATACTTTTAGTCAGAAGTTAGGTATTGCATCTAGGCCATGGGTTTTCCAAATTAGGAGCTTTTCTTAATTTTGCTTCAGTTTCTTCATCCCAATTAATATTCTGTACATTTGAACTCCATACTATATTCTATCCATTCAGCATTTTGTTATGTTCTCCTGGGTCTTCATAAATATTTCTTCAGAATGTATTGAGTTCTTTTTTTGACAGCATTTCTGTTCCTTTTGTTTTGTTTCACAGTTCTCTATAAAACATTTTGGGGGTCATTAATGAATTGCTTATTTTGTATTTTTTCTTTATATTTATCCATATATCTTCTATGTTCTGTTCTGATATTGTGCTTTGCTTTTACCATGTCTATCTTTCTAAGTATTTTCATTTGTATTCTCACTTTTGTATTTTCCTAACAGTGACACTCTTTGCCTTAATTGCTTTACAATTTTCTCTATGTAATGCTTCCATGGTGGCATTTTATTTCTTCACTTCTTTCCCCTTATTGCTCTACGTTTTTGTGGTAGGACTTTATCTGTTATTAATTTAACTGCACAGTAGCATATCCTGCCTAGGATTTGGCACTTTTGGGACTTGTGTACCCAGCCATCTTTTTATGTTTTTTAGCCTACTTCTCTCCATGATATATACTATATAAAATGTCATTTATATATCAGTGTCATTGTGGTGGGATTTTGTGAAAATTGGGTCTAGCACATAAAGGTTCTCACCAAAACTCGAGGATGAATTCAGTTCCAGCAATACTAATCTCATTTTCTTGCTGATTTCATAATCTCTCCAGTTGGGACCCTGAAATTTCAGTTGCTAAGGCATATCTGACATTGCCTTAGTATTTTGGAGAGGGGATGGCACAATAATGTCTTCTTTTCTCACTTTTGGAACATACCATTTGGAGATGCACTGGTTAAAACTTTGTATACAGAAATGTTAGGTAGAAATAGGTTATCTCTAGTCTTACTCAAAAAGAACCCACTCTGGTTATCTAGTCCTGCCATTAAGTCTGCTCAGACTTGCTGTAGTGCCTTTTTTACAGTTCTCTGAAATGACTGGGTACTCATTTGAGGAAGATTTCACTATCAGAAATGTTATTTTAGACTACACTACACAGTAATTAAAGAAAGAAATACAGAATAGAGTTTGACTAAGGTTTGTCTTAATGCATTTGTAGAAAATGTTCTTCTGAGTGCTGCTTTTTGCAAGTATGCATTCATATTTACTCTATCCTTTCCAAAGAATCCTCCTTAACTGATACTTTGACTTACAATATCTGGTTAGGTTACGCTCAGTAAAATATTTCATTATTTTCCATGGGTGTTCCTTCCTATTTGCCATGAATCGTGATATATTAATTTCCTTTTTATTTATTTATTTGTAGAAGTGCTAAATGAGTTTCTATAACATGATCAGTATATACATAAAAAGTTGATCAATGTTTGATAATACTCTGATTCTCCATTTGCTTTACCCCCACTTACCTGGCATGTCATCCATATGTTTATAATCTTCCTTATAAAAACTGGTTTGGAATAATTACTGTCTGTTGTTTAAATTTATGAAACAGAATTTTCTATTGTAGGTTACTGTGATGTAAATTTACAAACCTTGATGATATAGACACATCAGTATTTCTTAATTACTTTGTGACTAGTATCACATCCAATATTGTGTTGTAGGTTTATTAGCATATTAAGGATAAATCTAATAACTCTCCAACCTGCCTGCTACTTGCTCTTAAATCTTCCCAGCAAAGTCCAGGAAGGTTAAAATTACCCGCAAATAAATATTACTTTTTTGTTAAACACTACAGCTAAGTCATCTATAAAGTTCTAAAACTCATTTCTGTCCTATAACAAGATCTAAAAACATAGTATCTCTATACATTGTTTTGCAAACAAAAGAACCAAACCACACAGGCATACTAAAACAACGTAATAAAAAAAAACACCACTTCTTTGATGTCACAAAGCCGTTTAACAGTAAATCAAGTGCCATTGTTCCTATGAATGTTCGGAATTTTCATGTTATTTAAATATCAAATTTTGCACTAAAACATCTATTAATCCTTAGAGACACATCAGATATAATACAATTTATAACCAGTTGTGCATACTAAATCACATCTTGAAACCATTTAATAAATAACCAACAGAATAAAATATTAGCCAACTATAATAATACAAAAAATAATACAAATGTTTGTCTTTCTGCTTTTTTCCGGTTAGGGGTCACCACAGCGGAACTCCGGTCCGCTAATGATTGGCAGTAGATTTTTATGAATGCCAAGGTGCCAGCTTGACGTTCAACCTTCAATGAAGGCACGCCCATTTACGCATGTCTTTCAAACGCCCACCCAACAGCGGGGAGGACATGCAGACTCCACACAGAGGGCACTCCCCGCACTCCAGCTGAGAATCGAACGGGAGAACCTCTTGCTGTGAGGCAACAACGCTACCGCTGCACCACCGCAGATTACAAAAAATACAAAAAGTAATACAAATACATCTGTAAAAAACACTCAAGTGCAATTTAAAAGAAAAAAAATCAAATACAATAATGCACACAAAATTTACATTGAATACATTGTTTCTAATTAATAATTTATAACCTAAAACACAACCAACAGAAATCAGATCATCAATACCTAGTTTAATTGCAGCATTCAAAAAGAGTTGTCAATGTAGTTCTCTTTGTTTTAAGAGTAGCACCCAGTCTCCCCCTCTGATAGGATGAGAGACCTTTTCCAAAACAGTAAAGGAAAATGTCCTAAAATCTAAACATTAAATAGAGTGCTTATATAAAGCATTGGAACTGTTCGTCCTATGAATAGAGTAGATGTGCTGATATATCCTGGTTCTCAAAGGATCCTCTGCCTTCCTGATGTAAAACACAGGGCAAATAGCAAAAAATGCAATATAAACTATACTTCTCATATTACAATCAAACCCACCCCTAAGGGCGATTCATTTTGGGTACCCGGGAACAGAAAAATGTCCACCGTGAAAAATATGCCTACACTGTTTTCAGGCTCCGCAAGATTTCCTACCCAAGTTCCTTGTGGAAATCTCATTTCTAATGTATTTCTTCTCAGAAATAGTTTTTAAATTCCAACTGTTCTTAAACACAAATCTTGGCCCGGGAACTAATTTGTGCAACAAATTAAATACACAGAAGACTGTATCCTATGACCACCAATCAACCTTTTCAATGGCTGTACTATTACAGCTATTACAATGTAGCATCAGTGCTCTAGAAAAGTTAACATTCGTGTTGCTGTCATTAGACACAACCTCATAAGGTGGACTATCACCAGATGGATGTAAAAGTGGAACATATCTCAAGGTTTTATGTTCCCCAACCCAATCATGTAGTTCTTTCAACATGACAGGCAGGTAACCAGGCTAATAAACAAATTGCATAACTTAGTTTCTTCCTCAAAATACAAATCTTCAGATACAATTCTATTCAATATAAGTAATTGTCCTTTAACTATGTTCCTTTTTTGCCATACAGGATGCTGACTATCACAGTATAAATAGCTGTTTGAAAAAAAGTCTCTTTTCTATAAAGAGTCATAGCTGTTTGAAAAAGTCTCTTTTCTATAAAGAGTCATAGCTGTTTGAAAAAGTCTCTTTTCTATAAAGAGTCACCTCATACCTTTCTCCAATGATGTTTTTAAAAATATAGATAAGAAAGCCAATACCATCATTATCACATTGGTGTGTGAAATTCAAAAAAAAAATGTGGAATGGTTGATGTAGTCTAAAAACAATAACAACCCTTCCACACTACCTTTCTATAAAATAATACGCATAGGAATGAAAGTGCTTGGTTTTCTATTAAACAGCTTAGTGACATATATATCAGGAGTGGAATGTATTTGTTTTATACATTGTTTTGTGTTCAGCCTGACCTTTTGATTAAACTGAAGAAATAAAACAAGGAAAACTGTTGAAAATTAAAAAAAACAATGCACATGGAAAACTTGGTTTACCCCAATTTTATTATTAGAGCTTTTGTTTAAACATTGCCAAACTTCTTCAGATCTAACTCAAAACTGATTGCATCAACTTTTAAAACATTTCCTCATCTCATGATCTGCTAGTCCCCACTGGAGTCACTGGATCTTAAATTAACTTAAGGCAGCATTTGGGAAGCCCCTGCTTTTAGGGACTGGTTTAAAAGAGGTCCCGATTTTTCTGGTAATTTCCCTGCTCAGCAATCATTCAATGACAGTATGCATGAGAAGCTAAATAACTTTGATTATAAACTGTGTAAGTTCAAAACATTACAGTTTGAAAATGCTTATCTGAAGGAATGTTTAATAATATTATACCAAAGGGTTTAAAATTAGGGTGCTACCCCACAGGCTTAGTTGCAAATTCTCCCCTACATATTGAACTGTTCAATTTATTTAACAGACATGGTTGTGAGTTCCTTGAAGTTTTAATCAAATATAATACTAAGGGCATGGACAAATGAGGTTTAGTAACAAACCAATTTGTCCAGGGACATCTTCAGGTGGGGGTTTTAGATAGAAGTAGTAGTTGGAATTAAGAGGGTAGGGGAAGTAGGAGGGGTGGAATGAAAGGGTTAAGTGGGAAGGAAGGATGATTGGAAGGAAATGAGGTAAGGGTAGGGAGAGGCTTAATGGGCTTTATGTACATGTAACTGGCTAAGGAA